>NC_140995.1:56272244-56479054 GCF_052327205.1 Somniosus microcephalus | reverse complement strand
AAGGGGGGAGTGAGAGAAAGAGGGGGGAGGGGGTGAGAGGTGGGAGGGTGGGAGGAGGGGGTGAGAGGTGGGAGGGAGGGGGGAGTGGGGGGAGGGAGGAGGGTGTGAGAGGTGGGAGGGAGGGGGGAGTGGGGGGAGGGAGGAGGGGGGGGGAAGTGGGTGGGAGGGAGGGAGTGAGAGGACGGGGAGAGGGAGGGTGAGTGGGGGAGTGAGTGAGAGGGAGAGTGAGGGAGAGGGAGAGCGGGAGGGACAGAGAGGGAGGGAAGGAGAGTGTGAGGGAGGGGGAGTGAGAGGGAGGGGGAGTGAGAGGGAGGGGGAGGGGGAGTGAGAGGGAGGGGGAGTGAGTGAGAGGGAGGGGGAGTGAGTGAGAGAGAGGGGGAGTGAGTGAGAGAGAGGGGAGTGAGAGAGAGAGAGGGGGAGTGAGAGAGAGGGAGGGGGAGTGAGAGAGAGGGAGGGGGAGTGAGAGAGAGGGAGGGGGAGTGAGAGAGAGGGAGGGGAGTGAGAGAGGAGGGGGAGTGAGAGAGAGGGAGGGGGAGTGAGAGAGAGGGAGGGGGAGTGAGAGAGAGTGAGAGGGGGGAGTGAGAGGGAGGGGGAGTGAGAGGGAGGGGAAGTGAGGGAGGGGAGTGAGGGGGAGGGGGGAGTGAGAGGGAGGGGAGTGAGAGAGAGGGGGAATGAGAGAGAGGGGGAGTGGGAGTGAGAGAGAGGGAGTGGGAGTGAGAGAGAGGGGGAGGGGGAGTGAGAGGGAGGGGGAGTGAGAGAGAGGGGGAGGGGGAGTGAGAGAGAGGGGAGTGAGGGGGAGGGGGAGTGAGAGGGGGAGGGGGAGTGAGGGGAGGAGGAGTGAGGGAGAGGGAGGGGGAGTGAGAGAGGGGGAGGGGGAGTGAGAGAGGGGGAGGGGAGTGAGAGAGGGGGAGTGAGAGTGAGAGAGAGAGGGAGGGGGAGTGAGAGAGAGAGGGAGGGGGAGTGAGAGAGAGAGGGAGGGGGAGTGAGAGAGAGAGGGAGGGGGAGTGAGAGAGAGAGGGAGGGGGAGTGAGAGAGAGAGGGAGGGGGAGTGAGAGAGAGAGGGAGGGGGAGTGAGAGAGAGAGGGAGGGGGAGTGAGAGAGAGAGGGAGGGGGAGTGAGAGAGAGAGGGAGGGGGAGTGAGTGAGAGAGAGGGAGGGGGAGTGAGTGAGAGAGAGGGAGGGGAGTGAGTGAGAGAGAGGGAGGGAGAGTGAGAGAGAGAGGGAGGGGGAGGGAGAGAGAGAGGGAGGGGGAGTGAGTGAGAGAGAGGGAGGGGGAGTGAGTGAGAGAGGGAGGGGGAGTGAGAGAGGGAGGGGGAGTGAGAGAGGGAGGGGAGTGAGGGAGGGAGGGAGGGTGAGTGAGGGAGGGAGGGAGTGAGTGGGAGTGAGTGTGAGAGAGAGAGAGGGAGGGAGGTAGGGGGAGAGAGGGAGAGGGAGGGGAGAGTGAGGGAGGGGGAGAGAGGTGGAGAGAGGGAGGGAGGTGGACAGAGAGAGGGAGGGGGAGAGGAGGGGGAGGGAGAGAGGGAGGGAGGGGGAGGGAGAGAGGGAGGGAGGGGGAGGGAGAGAGGGAGGGAGAGAGGGAGAGGAGGGGGGAGAGGGAGGGAGGGGGGAGAGGGAGGGAGAGAGGGAGAGCGGGAGGGAGGGAGAGAGGGAGAGTGAGGGGGAGTGGGAGGGAGGGGGGGAGTGGGAGGGAGGGGGAGTGGGAGGGAGGGAGGGGGAGTGGGAGGGAGGGGGGGGAGTGGGAGGGAGGGGGAGTGGGAGGGAGGGAGTGGGAGAGAGAGAGGGAGGGGGAGTGGGAGAGAGAGAGGGAGGGGGAGTGGGAGAGAGAGGGGGGGAGTGGGCGAGAGAGAGGGGGGAGTGGGCGAGAGAGAGGGGGAGTGGGCGAGAGAGAGGGGGGAGTGGGCGAGAGAGAGGGGGGAGTGGGCGAGAGAGAGGGGGGAGTGGGCGAGAGAGAGGGGGGAGTGGGCGAGAGAGAGGGGGGAGTGGGCGAGAGAGAGGGGGGAGTGGGCGGAGAGAGAGGGGGGAGTGGGCGGGAGAGAGGGGGGAGTGGGCGGGAGAGAGGGGGGAGTGGGCGGGAGGGAGGGGGGAGTGGGCGAGAGAGAGGGGGGAGTGGGCGGGAGGGAGGGGGGAGTGGGCGGGAGGGAGGGGGGAGTGGGCGGGAGGGAGGGGGGAGTGGGCGGGAGGGAGGGGGGAGGTGGGCGGGAGGAAGGGGGGAGTGGGCGGGAGGGAGGGGGGAGTGGGCGGGAGGGAGGGGGGAGTGGGCGGGAGGGAGGGGGGAGTGAGAGAGAGGGGGGAGTGGGTGGGGGAGTAAGAGAGAGAGAGGGGGGAGTGGGTGGGGGGGAGTGAGAGCGAGAGGGGGGATTGGGGGGGGGAGTGAGAGCGAGAGGGGGGAGTGGGTGGGGGGGAGTGAGAGCGAGAGGGGGGATTGGGGGGGGAGTGAGAGCGAGAGGGGGGAGTGGGTGGGGGGGAGTGAGAGAGAGGGGGAGTGGGTGGGGGGGAGTGAGTGAGGGGGGAGTGGGTGGGGGGAGTGAGAGTGGGGGGGGAGTCAGAGTGGGGGGGAGTCAGAGAGGGGGGGAGTGGGTGGGGGGGAGTGGGAGGGAGGGGGTGGGGTGGGTGGGAGGGAGGGGGGAGAGGTGGGCGGGAGGGAGGGAGGAAGGAGTGGGGAGAGAGGGAGGTGGGAGGGGTGGGTGGGAGGGAGGGGGGAGGGGTGGGCGGGAGGGAGGGGCGAGTGGGAGGGAGGGGAGGGGGGAGTCGGAGGGAGGGGTGAGGGGGTGGGAGGGAGGGGTGAGGGGGTGGGAGGGAGGGGTGAGGGGGTGGGAGGGAGGGGGGAGTGGGTGGGAGGGAGGGGGGAGTGGGTGGGGGGGAGAGAGAGGGGGGAGTGGGTTGGGGGGGGAGTGAGAGAGGGGGAGTGGGTGGCGGGGAGTGAGAGAGGGGGGAGTGAGAGAGAGAGAGGGGGGAGTGGGTGGGGGGAGTGAGAGAGAGAGGGGGGCGTGGGTGGGGGGGAGTGAGAGAGAGAGGGGGGAGTGGGTGAGGGGGAGTGAGAGAGAGAGGGAGGAGTGGGTGGGGGGGGAGTGAGAGAGAGAGAGGGGGGAGTGGGTGGGGGGGAGAGAGAGAGAGGGGGGAGTGGGTGGGGGGGAGTGAGAGAGAGAGGGGGGAGTGGGTGGGGGGAGTGAGAGAGAGAGGGGGGAGTGGGTGGGAGGGAGGGGGTAGTGAGAGGGGAGAGTGGGTGGGAGGGAGGGGGGAGTGAGGGAGAGAGGGGGGAATGGGTGGCGGGGAGAGAGAAGGGGGAGTGGGTGGGGGGGAGTGAGAGAGAGGGGGGAGTGGGTGGGGGGGAGTGAGAGAGAGGGGGAGTGGGTGGGGGGAGTGAGAGCGAGGGGGGAGTGGGTGGGGGGGAGTGAGAGAGAGGGGGGAGTGGGTGGGGGGGAGTGAGAGAGAGGGAGGGGGAGTGGGAGGGAGGGAGGGAGGGGGGAGTGAGAGAGAGGGGGCAGTGGGTGGGAGGGAGTGGGGAGTGAGAGAGAGAGGGGGGAGTGGGTGGGAGGGAGGGGGAGTGAGAGAGGGGGGAGTGGCTGGGAGGGGGAGTGAGAGAGGGGGGAGTGGGTGGGAGGGAGGGGGGAGTGAGAGAGGGGGGGGTGGGAGGGAGGGGGGAGGGGGTGAGGACGGAGAGAGGGAGGGGGAGTGAGTGAGTGGGGGAGGGAGTGAGAGGGAGAGGGAGTGAGTGAGAGGGAGAGTGAGGGAGAGGGAGAGCGGGAGGGACAGAGGGAGGGAAGGAGAGTGTGAGGGAGAGGGAGTGAGAGGGAGAGTGAGGGAGAGGGAGAGCGGGAGGGACAGAGGGAGGGAAGGAGAGTGTGAGGGAGGGGGAGTGAGGGAGGGGGAGTGAGGGAAGGAGAGTGTGAGGGAGGGGGGAGTGAGGGAGGGGGAGTGAGGGGGGGAGTGAGGGAGGGGGAGTGAGGGGGGGAGTGCGTGAGAGGGAGAGCGGGAGGGAGGGAGAGGGGGGAGTGAGGGAGAGAGTGAGAAAGGGGGAGTGAGGGAGAGAGAGAGGGAGAGGGAGGGGGGAAGAGAGAGGGAGGGGGGAGAGGGGGGAGAGGGAGGGAGTGGGAGAGAGGGAGGGAGTGGGAGAGAGGGGGAGGGAGTGAGGAGGGGAGGGAGGGGGGAGTGAGAGGGGGGAGGGATGGGGGAGTGAGAGAGGGGAGGGAGGGGGAGTGAGAGAGGGAGAGAGGAGGGTGGAGTGAGAGGGAGAGAGGAGGGGGGAGTGAGAGGGAGAGAGGAGGGGGGAGTGAGGGAGAGAGGAGGGGGGAGTGGGGGAGTGGGTGGGAGGGAGGGGGGAGTGGGTGGGAGGGAGGGGGGAGGACGGGGAGGGGGAGTGAGTGAGGGAGGGGGAGTGTGAGGGAGAGGGAGAGCGGGAGGGAGAGAGATGGAGGGAGGGGGAGTGAGTGAGTGAGAGGGAGGAGGAGTGAGTGAGTGAGAGGGAGGAGGAGTGAGTGAGAGGGAGGGGGAGTGAGGGAGAGCAGGAGGGAGGGAGAGAGAGGGGGGAGTGAGGGAGAGAGTGAGAAAGAGGGGGAGGGAGAGAGGGAGAAAGAGGGTGAGTGAGAGGGAGGGGGAGAGTGAAAAAGAGGGGGAGTGAGGGAGAGGGAGGGAGGGGAGAGGGGGGGAGTGAGGGAGAGGGAGGGAGGGGGGGAGGGGTGAGTGAGGGAGGGGTGAGTGAGGGGTGAGTGAGGGAGGGGTGAGAGGGAGGGCGGGGTGAGGGACGGGTGAGTGAGGGAGAGGGGGAGTGAGTGAGTGAGAGAGAGGGAGGGGGTGAGGGAGGGAGGGACTGAGGTGGAGCCTCCTATCTCTGCCCAGGATCAGTGGTGGGTGGCAGAGCTTCGGGAGTGAGGTGGGGAGAAGGTGAGGGGGAGGGAGTAGGGGAGGGAGGGAGTGAGGGAGCGGGAGGGAGTGTGAGAGAGAGAGAGGGAAGGAGGGACTGAGGTGGAGCCTCCTCTGCCCAGGATCAGTGATGGGTGGCGGAGCTTCGGGAGGGAGAGGGAGAGAGTGAGAGTGAGTGAGGGAGGGAGAGTGAGTGAGAGGGAAGGAGAGAGAGAGAGAGGGAGGGAGAGCAGCGATAGCCCCACTCCGGGAGGGAGGGAGGGAGAGCAGCAATGGCCCTGCTCCGGGAGGGAGGGAGTGAGTGAGTGAGGGAGGGAGGGAGGGAGAGCAGCGATGGCCTCACTCCAGGATGGAGTGAGGGAGAGAGGGAAAGCAGCGATGGCCCCGCTCCGGGAGGGAGGGATGGAGTGAGGAAGGGAGGGAGAGCAGCGATGGCCTCACTCTGAGATGGAGGGAGGGAGAGCAGCGATGGCCCCGCTCCGGGAGGGAGGGAGAGCAGCGATGGCCTCACTCCGGGATGGACTGAGGGAGGGAGAGCAGCGATTGCCCTGCTCCGGGAGGGAGGGATGGAGTGAGTGAGGGAGGGAGGGAGGGAGGGAGAGCAGCGATGGCCCTGCTCCGGGATGGAGTGAGGAAGGGAGGGAGAGCAGCGATGGCCTCACTCCGGGATGGATGGAGGGAGGGAGGGAGAGCAGCGATGGCCCCCCTCCGGGAGGGAGGGAGAGCAGCGATGGCCCCGCTCCGGGAGGGAGGGATGGAGTGAGGGAGGGAGGAAGAGCAGCGATGGCCCCGCTCCGGGAGGGAGAGCAGCGATGGCCTTGCTCCGAGATGGAGTGAGGGAGGGAGAGCAGTGATGGCCCTGCTCCGGAAGGGAAGGATGGAGTGAGGGAGGGAAGGAGGGAGAGCAGCGATGGCCCTGCTCCGGGAGGGAGGGATGGAGTGAGGGAGGGAGGAAGAGCAGCGATAACCCCGCTCTCTCAGAGCCGGATCCAGCAGCAGACGACCCCTCCCTCTCACCGCCCACACCAACTTGCCTCTGTGCCAGTGTGAAAGTTGCACTCACTGTATCAGGGTAGCTGGAAGCTGTCTTGTGCCGGATTTCACTGAAGGCTGTGAATAAAGAAGATTCTCGATTTGGTTACAGACTGCGCTAAAAGCTTACTTTAAACTCGCCCGGGGCCACAAAAGCCATTTAGCTCATCACTCTGCTCCCTCCAGTATTTCAACTCACCCAGCCTGCCATCCAGCTGCATCTTGAGCTCCTCTAACTTTGCATTTATTACCTGGTTGATCGTTATAAATATTATTCACCCTTTGAATTTTTAATCTATTTGTTTTAAATTGACTTTTATTAATTTGAATCTATGTCCCTTTGCAGTACTGGCCTGACAACCTTAAAGTAACATTCTGTGTTCACATTCTCTATACTCACTATGCCATTTTATAATTTATGTATCTTGATTAGGTATTATTTTCCCTCGCCTCTGTCCCACCCCCATAACCTTTCTTCAGGTTCTTGAACTTTTCTAATCTTTCCTCATTTATACTTGGGATTTTTTTTGTTCTTCTCTGCACTCCACTCAATGCCTGTAAGTCCGTTTTGATGTGGTAACCAGAACTGTATATAGTACACCAAGTGAGATCTAATGAGTATGTTAGAAACCCTCAGTATAACCTTTGTATACTTATACTCCATTATTCCATGTATGCAATATTCTATTTGTTCTCTCATTGTTCCCTGAGAAGTTGACTTGTCACTATCCAAGTTTCTGTGTGCTAATTCTATAATCAACAGATTCCTTCAACATTCCCTCCAATGCAAATGTTGCTTGGTACAAGTAAGAAAAGGAAATGTCAAGCAGAAACAAAGCTTATTTCCAATGCTATTAAGAATTCAAAGGGAATTTAAAAATTCAGCACAGTCATGGTGACCTAAATACATATAAATAAAGCTCTGGAACAAAAGTTGGCATCTCAAGAGCCCTTATATAAAGCAAATTGGCTGTAATTGTTTTTTAAGGGAATTATGTACAATCAAGATACGAATTTGATGGCTTGAGTCTCATTAAGGACAGTTATCCTTAAAGAAGTTTCACGAATTTCCAACACTTTCCATTTAGTGACATTGCATGGCGATTTCAGTTGAATTTCTCAGGTTATCTAAAACAGTTCCAAAATACTCATGGTAATGTTTTGTAACCAATTGAAACTTGTAAATCATATAAATTAAATATGTTGTGGCCTACTACCGCATGTTATATAATTACACTTGCGAGGTGATTATGACTTCCTCACTCGTGAGTTATGACAATTCCTGATTCCAATTATGTTCCTCTGTTAGTTTCCATCTCTTAGGTTTGTTCTGATTTTTAAATTGATCTCAGCTATCAATTATCCCTTTAAAATAAAGTTAAGAGTCAGGCAGAGACTTTGGGGTCGATTTTCATTCAGTAGTCGGGCAGACAACTTTTGGGTTTTAGTCCCGCCTACATCGACGTCCGGCCAATCCACACGATTTTCCCTTGATTGATCTTGTTGAGCCCGCCCAGCGGGCTCAGCAGGCCAATTAAGGGCCACCCAGCAACAGGTGACATCACAGACTGAAATTTCATCTGTCAAGAGATCTTGACAGATGAAATATCAGTGTTTCACAGCTGTTTGAAGCTGTCAAACACTGACAGTCTGACTTCTAACCTGAGTCCTTCTACACAGACTCAGTTAGAACTCACAGCGGCAATGAAAGCTGAAGGCTGTCACTTTTGACAGCTCGCAGCCATTTTGCTTTCGGTGCCGGCTGAGTGATGGACTCCCGAAACCTAGAGGAAGAAAGGCTGTTAAGGTAAGTACAGGTAATTTAAACTTCTTTACACACTTTAGACACACCAAACACACTTACACACAGAAACACCACAATGCAGATAGAGGCCATTTCGGCCCATCGAGCCTGCACCTGCACCTTTGCACTCATGCACCCATCACTCACCTGAACATCAACATCGCGACCCCTCCAAGTCCTTCAACCCAACGGCCCGCCTGCTCTAACCTGGCGTGGTTTGGAGCCGGCGGGAATCCCACACGACACCCCTCAAAATAGGGATTAGGCTATAAACTGCCTGTTAACTACCCGCCGACCTGAGGCACTAATCCCTTCCCGCGGCGGGTCCCAGTGCGGGGCGGGTACCCGCCTCCTTTGAAACTTACGTGGAGGCGAGTTTTGGGCGGGATGGTGTCGGGACCCCCGCACGCCTAAAAGCCCGCCTCATGGCACACTGAAAATCGACCCCTTTGAATCCAGAATGACCACTTCAATGCTGATATTTTGGACATGCAGCATCTAGATAGTTGGATTTCCCCAATAGAACTCCTGGGGAAAATAATGCCTTGTTATCCTACCTTGTGCAGTAGAATGGTCAAAATGTTATTTCCTTATTGTGTATTATCACTTGTGTATAATATTGACAATGCACAGCAATTTGGTCAGCATTTCAAAGAAGAGAGAATAATGCTTCAGGTTTAACCCTTCAACAGTTCTAATAAAGAATCCCACCTCTTTCCCATTAAGCTGCTGTGCATTTCCAGCATTTTTTGTTTATAGTTTGTATAAAAACATTTGAATTTTTTTTAATATTTTAAATTTTTCACTTTTTAACAGTAAAAATGGCCTTTAAACCATTGGCAATTTGCTCGGCAAGAGGGTGGCAGTATTTTGCATTGCAGGATTTCTGCTAAAGTAGGGTATTGAGTGACCCACCATAAAGTATACAATAAGAAAAGCAGTCCCAAATGACTTGCATTCTAGATGTTCCACCCTTGCAAAGAGAAATATGTTACCCCGATTAACACCTCCCTCTAGTGATATAGCTGAGATTAGGAATTTACCATGTTTCGAATTCTGAACACAACCACCCACTAACACATGGCATTCAAACATTTAGGTGCTGCATGCCCATAGCTCCTCTTTATTTAGCTTCAAATAAAATAAGAACATAAGTATTTTTAGTAAAAGACCTTAAGCCCAATAAGCACACCTCTTTGTGATAGACTTACCTGCCATCTCATCATATCCCTCCATCCTTTCCCTCTCCAGTAATGAATTACTTATTGAAATCATTTATACAGTATGTTCAAGGCCTTCCCTGTTTATTTTTCCATAACTCTATTAAGCTTTTGAATGAAAACATTTCACCTGATTATCCTTCTTACTCCTAGCTTCCTAATGTTAACTTGTGCCCAATGGTATTTGAACTCTTTTTGCCATAATAAATAATTTGCCTGGATTAACTTGTCCAATTCACTCAATTATCTTGAATACTTCAATTAGGTCAAGTCTCATTTCCAAGAAAAGAAGCCTTTTTTAACCTTTACTCACAAGTTAAGCTCCTAGTACAACAAAGGAGAAAGCTGTAAACACTCAGCAGGTCAGTCAGCATCTGTGGACAGACCAGACAAGTTGTTGTCAAAACTGGATCCTCCCCAAATCAACAACTTGGCTGTCCTCTCCACCAATGTAGCAGGACATGCTGAGTGTTTCCAGCTTTCTCTGTTTGTGTTTCAAACACCTGCAGTATTTTGCTTTTTGTTTGAGCTCCTGATACCCTGAAATACCCCATGTGAAAAATTCACATATTTCTATCTAAATACTGCAAAGAATGAAGAACTATTTTTATTAATAGTAATATTCAGAATATACAATGGTCTTTGAAACAAACTACTTTGTAACTGTTGAGTTTCGAGTGCTTCTTCAGTATTTCAGTGCTCTCTTTTAACTTTTGGTCAGCTAGCTATCTAACATACACAAACCTTTCACCATGCTTAAGAGTCTCCAAGACAGATTATTAATAAATCCACATAAGTAGTCCCTGTGTCTGATATGGAAGCACACTCTCTCCCAGCAGGGACCCAACTTACTTAACTAAACCCAAAGAACATAAGAGCAGATTAGCAAGAGCCAAGGTTTAGGGACCCACCAAGCGTGCACAGGTTCCATCAGTAATTCAGTTCTGGTTGGGTAGTCATCCACAGTGTGCTGTGCATGGATCTACCTGTCTCGGGTATCAAATGATCGAGTCTACCACAGATTGACTTTCACTCTCCCTTTGCCAGGTGTGTCATCTTGAAGTCATCCCAACTGCATAACCACGCACCCCCCACCCCCCGCCACCAACACCAAGGCAAGGTAGTTCCTGCCTGCTCATTAGACAACTAACAAGGCAGACAGCAGGTACCAAGAATTCCCCCTGAGGAACATGGTGAGAAACAGAATTCAGCATAAAATGTGGGACTTCATTGCCACCATTCTTCTGACCACAGCATAAATGCACACTATCACCCGTGGACTGATAGTTCCATTCTATAGAGATGCTGACACTTAGCAACTACTACTGCTTACTTCGCATCAATCCAGTTAAGGTAGGCACCATACCCTGGATATGTAAGCATATTTGCACATACCAATCTTCGGCTAACACCTGAAGCATAAGAGTCTCCCCATCCAATATGGGATGTACATCTACAAAAGCAAAATACTGCGGATGTTGGAAATCTGAAATAAAAACAGAAAATGCTAGAAATACTCAGCAGGTCAGGCAGCATCTGTGGAGAGAGAAACAGAGTTAACATTTCAGGTTGATAACCTTTCGTCCGAACTGGAAAAAGTTAGAGATGTGACAGGTTTTAAGCAAGTACAGAGACAGGGAATGGGGAGGGGTGGAAAGAACAAAAGGGAAGGTCCGTGATAGGGTGGGAGGCAGGAGCGATTAAATGACAAAAGGGATGATGGTGTGAGGAAAAAGGAGATAGTAATGAGACAAGTAAAGAAACAAAAGATGGGTCTAGAGGAGGTGTAAATGGCAATAGCAGAATCATTACCAACAACTGCTCTCTCAAAAAATGGGGGCAGTGGTTTGGATCTGAAATTGTTGAACTCAATGTTGAGTCCAGAAGGCTGTAAAGTGCCTTATCGAAAGATGAGGTGCTTTTTTTTTGTTCCTGGGATGTGGGCGTCACTGGCAATGCCAGCATTTATTTCCCGTCCCTAATTGCCCTTGAGAAGGTGGTGGTGAGCCGCCTTCTTGAACTGCTGCAGTCCGTGTGGTGAAGGTACTCCCAGTCTGCTGTTCGGGAGGGAGTTCCAGGATTTTGACCCAGCGACGATGAAGGAACGGCGATATATTTCCAAATCAGGCTGGTGTGTGGGGTGCCAATCAAGTGGGCTGCTTCATTCTGGATGGTGTCGAGCTTCTTGAGTGTTGTTGGAGCTACACTCATCCAGGCAAGTGGAGAATATTCCATCACACTCCTGACTTGTGCCTTGTAGATGGTGGAAAGGCTTTGGAGAGTCAGGAGGTGAGACACTCACCGCAGAATACCTAGCCTCTGACCTGCTCTTGTAGCCACAGTATTTATGTGGCTGGTCCAGTTAAGTTTCTGGTCAATGGTGACCTCCCCAGGATGTTGATAGTAGGGGATTCAGTGGTGGTTATGCCAATGAATGTCAAGGGGCAGTGGTTAGACTCTCGCTTGTTGGAGATAGTCATTGCCTGGCACTTGTGTGGTGCGAGTGTTACTTGCCACTTACCCTTCCAAGCCTGAATGTTGTTCAGGTCTTGCTGCATGCGGGCATGGACTGCTTCATTATCTGAGGAGTTGTGAATGGTGCTGAACGCTGTGCTGTCATCAGCGAACATTCCCATTTCTGACCTTATGATGGAGGGAAGGCCATTGATGAAGCAGCTGAAGATGGTTGGGCCTAGGATACTGCCCTGAGGAACTCCTGCAGCAATATCCTGGGGCTGAGATGATTGACCTCCAACAACCACAACCATCTTCCTTTGCACTAGGTATGACTCCAGCCAGTGGAGATTTTTCCCCCTGATTCCCATTGATTTCAATTTTATTAGGGCTCCTTGATGCCACACTCGGTCAAATGCTGCCTTGATGTCAAGGGCAGTCACTCTCACCTCGCCTCTGGAATTCAGCTCCTTTGTCCATGTTTGGACTAAAGCAGTAATGAGGTCTGGAGCAGAGTGGTCCTGGCGGAATCCGAACTGAGCATCGGTGAGCAGGTTATTGGTGAATAAGTGCCGCTTGATAGCACTGTCGATGACACCTTCCATCACTTTGCTGATGATTGAGAGTAGGCTGATGGGGCGGTAATTGGCTGGATTGGATTTGTCCTGCTTATTGTGGACAGGACATACCTGGGCAGTTTTCCACATTGTCGGGTAGATGCCAGTGTTATAGCTGTACTGGAACAGTTTGGCTAGAGGCGCGGCTAGTTCTGGAGCACAAGTCTTCAGCACGACAGCTAGGATGTTGTCAGGGCCCATAGCCCTTGTTGTATCCAGTGCTCTCAGCCATTTCTTGATAGCATGTGGAGTTAATTGAATTGGCTGAAGACTGGCTTCTGTAATGCTGGCAACCTCAGGAGGAGGCTGAGATGGATCATCCACTCGGCACTTCTGGCTGAAGATGGTTGCAAATGCTTCAACCTTGTCTTTTGCACTTGCGTGCTGGGCCCCACCATCATTGAGGATGGGGCTATTCACAGAGCCTCCTCCTCCCATTAGTTGTTTAATTGTCCGCCACCATTCATGACTGGATGTGGCAGGACTGCAGAGCTTTGATCTGATCTGTTGGTTGTGGGATCGCTTAGCCCTGTCTATAGCATGCTGCTTTCGCTGTTTAGCATGCATATAGTCCTGTGTTGCAGCTTCCCCAGGTTGGCATCTCATTTTTAGGTATGCCTGGTGCTGCTCCTGGCATGTTGTTCCTCGAGCTTATGTTGAGCTTCATTGGAACAGTGTAGTAGACCAAGGACAGAGAGGTCAGAGTGGAAGAGGTCAGAGTGGAAGTGGGGCAGAGAATTAAAATGACAGGCGACGGAAGCTCGAGGTCACACTTGCAGAATGAATGGAGATGTTCCGCAAAGCGGTCACCCAATCTACGTTTGGTCTCCCCAGTGTACAGGAGACCACATCGTGAGCAGCGAATACAGTATTCTAAAGTGAAAAAAGTACAAGTAAATCACCTGGAAGGAGTGTTTGGGGCCCTGGACGGTGGAAAGGCAGGAGGTAAAAGGGCAGGTGTTGCATCTCCTGCGCTTACACGGGCACCGATACAGTCAGCAATGTACCGGAAAAGGAGGTGAGGGGGACGACTTGAGTAGGACTGGAACAAAGAATGTTCCACATATCCCACAAAAAGGCAGACATAGCTAGGACCCATACGGGTTCCCATAACAACACCTTTAATTTTGAGGAAGTAAGTGGAGTCAAAGGAGAAGTTTTTCAATGTGAGAACAAGTTCAGCCAGGCGGAGGAGGGTGGTGGTGGATGGGGACTGGTTGGGCCTCTGTTCAAGGAAGAAGCGAAGCGTCCACAGGCCATCCTGGTGGGGATGGAAGTGTAGAGTAATTAGATGTCCATAGTGAAAAGGAGACAGAAAGGACCAGGAAACTGGAAATTGTTAAAATGGCGGAGGGCGTCGAAAGAGTTGCGAATGTAGGTGAGAAGAGACTGGACAAGGGGAGATAAAATACAGTTGAGATAGGAAGAAATCAGTTCCATGGGGCAAGAACAGGCTGAAACGATGGATGTACATCTGCCTTTAGCAGGATAGCGTTGCTCTCTTATGCATTCCCTTACCTTATGCATCCGCTAGTGTACTGAGGAAACAAGGTTGTATTGAATAGGGGCTATGCCCATTTGCGCACGTATATGGGTCACAACATATTATGGGGTTGAATTTTCCGGTGATCTGCCCTAAGTTCGGCGGAACATCGAGGAAACTCAGGAGAACGGCTTTTATGCCGTTTTCCCGGAGTTCAGCGGATAATCGGGGGAACCCCCATGGAAATTACTGGTGTACATATCCAACCAACACATCAGAATAAATCCGTGTGACACTCCTCCCTAATGGGAAGTATCAAGTGTTCAGACCATAAACCTACTGGGGGAAATGTGGCTGCAGATGGAAATATTGTGATTGAAGGCTTCTTACAAAATCTCTATAGGTGGTTGACAGAAAATACGAGAGAAAAATCATGTCAAGGCGTTTATTTTATTTGTCAGCATACCAATGTCTAATTATTTCATTCATCGTTGGGTGAATATATAAAACATCGAAGTGACCAGTTTAAGTAATGCGAAGGCTAAATTGGCAGCACATTCTTCACTCAATATACAAAGCCAGAATTCCCCTTACATTAGGAATTAAACGTATTGGTGTACAGTCTGGCAGATTGAAACTAGAACACTTAGCATCAAGGGTGATCAGTAAACGCGACAAACTCGTTTCAAACTATGGGATTGTGTTTATCTGTTGAGTGACCATACTGAAAAGCCACTCTTTATGAAACCGATGAAAACGGAGCGACTTTCTGTGCATAATAATTCTCATGAGCAGCAATGAGTTTATTGATAATCAAACGTGGATCAGACGGTGGTGATTACCATATTTCTCTGTGCAATGCCGCTATATTGCAAAGTGACACTGGTTCTGTACAGACCGACACAGTCACTTATTGCTGCATGTGACACTGTATTGAGTATCACAATTTGCTTGTCACAATCCGTATATTCCAAGGATTGTAGATTTAATTTTATTTGCTACACTTTATAACTAGTTTTAACCAGTATTTCTATCCAAACTTTCCTTTCATTAACTCCTGGGACTCGAATCAGAAGTAACCGGACAGCAACAGCACTCCTACAATTCCGGAATCCAGCCGGCCCGATACGCAGACTTGAAGAATTTGGAATCAATGCACATCGATAAATCACATGCAAGTTTCCTCATCGTTGGAGTTAAGAGCAATTAAGTCGCGTAGCCTGATTGACGTTTCTAAACGAAGTGCAAGTCTGATAAACAGTATTTTCAGTTCGACTGGACTGCCGACAAATGCTTCACAATGACATCGTGTTTTGGAGAATTACAGGGGCTTCAGTGGACGTCATTTTTATTCAAAGTCTTCGAGTTTCATTCACGTGTCTTATTTCATAGAAGTTATTCCAATCCCAGACCGCAACAATCCCGTTAACGTAACTAGAGCTTAATAATGCATCGGCACAGTTCAACAAAATACGAGTACTTCAGGCACAGAGAGAGGCTTCCGGACCCCCGAGTGATTGGTTTTGTCTGAGCTGAGCTGGCTCTGACTCGCTTTCTTGCGCGGTTCACGTGTTTCCAGCCCGGTTGCAGCACCACAGACAGCGATCCGTGCCTGACTCCGCCCCATTTTAACCCGTTCGGTGCTTGCTTCCCTTTCTCTGTTCCAACAGTGCAATTTTCAGGACTCGTAAAATAAAAAAAATTATCAGAGCAGATGTGGGGGAAAAAAATCAGAAAGAATATATACATGATAATGAAGTAGGAACGACTCAATTGTGAGTTAACAGAGAAGACAGGAGCAGGAGTAGGCCATTCAGCCCCTGGAGCCTGCTCCCGATTTAATGACATCATGGTTGATCATCCAAACTCAGTACCCTGTCCCTGCCTTCTCCCAATAATCCTTGATCCATTTAGCCATAAGAAATATATCCAACTCCTTCTTGAATATATTTAATGAATTGGCCTCTACTGCCTTCTATGGTAGAGAATTCCACAGGTTCACCACTCTCTGGGTGAAGAAATTCCTCCTCATCTCTGTCCTAAATGGCTTACCCCTTATCTTTAGACTGTGACCCCTGGTTCTGGACTCCCCCGCCATCGGGAACATCCTTCCTACATCTAGTCTGTCTAGTCCTGTTAGAATTTTATAAGTTTCAATGAGATCCCCTCTCATTCTTCTAAACTCCAGCGAGTATAAGCCCAATCGACCCAATCTCTCCTCATACATCGTTCCTGCCATCCCAGGTATCAGCCTGGTGAATCTTCACTGCACTCCCTCCATGGCAAGAACATCCTTCCTCAGATAAGGCGACCAAAACTGCACACAATACTTAAGATGTGGTCTCACCAAGGCCCTGTACAAATGCAGCAAGACATTCTTGTTCCTGTACTCAAACCCTCTCGCTACGAAGGCCAATATACCATTTGCCTTCTTAACCGCCTGCTGCACCTGCATGCTTACCTTCAGCGACTGGTGCACAAGGACACCCAGGTCTCGTTGCACTTCCCCTTCTCCCAATCTATTGCTGTTCCGATAATAATCTGCCTTCCTGTTTTTGCCACCAAAGTGGATAACCTCGCATTTATCCACATTATACTGCATCTGCCCAATCACCCAACCTGTCCAAATCATACTGGAGTTTCTTGGCATCCCCCTCACAGCACACACGCCCACCCAGTTTTATGTCGTCTGCAAACTTGGAGATATTACATCTAGTTCCCTCGTCTCGATCATTAATATATATTGTGAATAGCTGGGGTCCTAGCACCGATCCCTGCAGTACCCCACTAGTCACTGTCTGCCACTCGGAAAAAGAGCCATTTATTCCAACTCTTTGCTTCCTGTCTGCCAGCTAGTTCTCTATCCAAGTCAGTACCTTACCCCCAATCCCACGTGCTTTAACTTTGCACACTAATCTCTTATGTGGGTGCTGGGTGGGTGTGTGTGCTGTGAGGAGGATGTCGAGAAACTCCAGGATGATTTGGACATGTTGGGTGATTGGGCAGAAACATGGCAGATGCAATATAACGTGGATAAATGTGAGGTTATCCACTTTGGTGGCAAAAACAGGAAGGCAGATTATTATCTAAATGGCAATAGATTGGGAGAAGGGGACGTGCAACGAGACCTGAGTGTCCTTGTGCACCAGTCGCTGAAGGTAAGCATGCAGGTGCAGCAGGTGGTTAAGAAGGCAAATGGTATGTTGGCCTTCGTAGCGAGAGGGTTTGAGTACAGGAACCAGGATGTCTTGCTGCAGTTGTACAGGGCCTTGGTGAGACCACATCTTGAGTATTGTGTGCAGTTTTGGTCGCCTTATCTGAGGAAGGATGTTCTTGCCATGGAGGGAGTGCAGCGAAGATTCACCAGGCTGATACCTGGGATGGCAGGAATGGCGTATGAGGAGAGATTGGGTCGATTGGACTTGTACTTGCTGGAGTTTAGAAGAATGAGAGGTGATCTCATTGAAACTTATAAAATTCTGACAGGACTGGACACACTAGATGCAGGAAGGATGTTCCCGATGGTCGGGGAGTCCAGAACCAGGGGACACAGTCTAAGGATGAAGGGTAGGCCATTTAAGACAGAAATGAGGAGGATTTTCTTCACCCAGAATGTGGTGAACCTGTGGAACTCTCTACCACAGAAGGCGGTGGAGGCCAGTTCATTAAATATATTCAAAAAGGAGTTGGATATATTTCTTAAGGCTAAAGGGATCAAGGGGTATGGGGAGAAAGCAGGGACCTGGTACCGAATTTGGATGATCAGCCATGATCACATTGAATGGCGGAGCAGGCTCGAGGGGCCGAATGGCCTACTCCTGCTCCTATCTTCTATGTTTCTATATTTATCAAAAGTCTTCTGAAAGTCCAAATACACCACATCCACTGGTTCTCCCTTATCTGTTCTACCAGTTACATCCTCAAAAAATTCCAGTAGCTTAGTCAAGCATGATTTACCTTTTGTAAATCCATGTTGACTTTGTCCGATCCTGTCACTGTTTTCCAAGTGCTCTGCTATTACATCTTTTATAATGGACTCTAGCATTTTCCCCTCTACTGATGTCAGGCTTACCGGTCTATAATTCCCCGTTTTCTCTCTACCACCTTTTTTGAATAGTGGGGTAACATTAGCTACCCTCCAATCCATGGGAACTGTTCCAGAATCTATATAATTTTGGAAGATGACCAGCAATGCATCTACTATTTCTAGAGCCACTTCCTTAAGTATCCTAGGATGTAGATTATCAGGCCCTGGGGATTTATCGGCTTTCAATCCCATCAATTTCCCTAACACCATTTCCCTACAAATACTGATTTTGTTCAGTTCCTTCCTCTCATTAGACCCTATGTTCCCCAACATCTCTGGGAGGTTATTTGTGTCCTCCTTTGTGAAGACAGAATCAAAGTATGTATTTAATTGGTCTGCCATTTCTTTGTTCCCCATTATAAATTCCCTTGATTCTGACTGCAAGGGACCTACGCTTGACTTCACCAATCTTTTTCTCTTCACATATCTATCGAAGCTTTTACAGTCAGTTTTTATGTTCCCTGCAGCCTTACTCTCATACTCTATTTCCCCCCTCTTAATTAATCCCTTTGTCCTCCTTTGCTGAATCCTAAACTGCACCCAATCCTCAGGTTTGCTGCTTTTTCTGGCCAATTTATATGTCCTCTCCTTGGATCTTATGCTATCCCTAATTTCCCTTGTTAGCCACAGTTGAGTTGCCTTTTTTGTTTTATTTTTATGCCAAACAGGGATGAACAAATTCTGTAGTTCATCCATGCAATCTTTAAATGTTTGCCATTGCCTATCCACCGTCAACCCTTTAAGTAACGTTCCTCAATCCAGCCTAGCCAACTCGTGCCTCATACCATCATAGTTTCCTTTATTTAAATTCAGGCCCCTAGTCTCTGAGCTAACTACTTCACTCTCCATTTTAATGAAGAATTCTATGATATTATGACCGCTCCTCTCAAAGGGGCCTCGCATAACAAGATTGCTAATTATTCCTTTTCATTACATAATACCCAGTCTAAGATGGCTTGATCTCTAGTTGGTTCCTCGACATATTGGTCCAGGAAACCATCCCGTATACACTCTAGGAATTCCTCCTCCACAGTATTATTACTAATTTGTTTAGCCCAATCTATATGTAGATTAAAGTCACCCATGATAACTGCTGTGCCCTTATTGCACGCATCTCTAATTTCCCGTTAATGCCATCCCCAACCTCAGCATTACTGTTTGGGGGTCTGTATACAACTCCCACTAACATTTTCTGCCCCTTGGTATTTCTCAGCTCTGCCCATACAGATTCCACATCATCAGAGCTTTATCCATCCTTACTATTGTGTTAATCTCCTCTTTAACCAGCAATGCTACCCCACCTCCTTTTCCTTTTTTCCTGTCCTTCCTGAATATTGAATACCCCTGGGTGTTGAATTCCCAGTCTTGGTCACCCTGGAGCCATGTCTCCGTAATCCCAATTATATCATATCCGTTTACATCTATTTGCGCAGCTAATTCATCCACCTTACTACGAATGCTCCTCGCATTAAGACACAAAGGGGGAGAAATTGGGTGAGTAGCGCCACCTGTTAGCGCCTAAAGAGGCAGTCAGTGGCTGTAGCGCCACTGGCTGCGCCTCCCGCGATATTCAGCAGGGGCGCTAATGGTGGCGTTAACCATTTGCGCTGCGCCGCCACCGATGATGTCATTGGTGTGCGCAGCTCCCCATTCACGCCCCGTTCGCGATATTTGGTAGCGAACGCCACAGTTGCGCCATTCGCTACCCGCGCCCGGTTCACGGGGCCTTACTGTGCCGGCAGCGGCGCAAGTTAAGGTGGAGGTGCGGGGCGGTCGCCTTTTTCGGCGGCTGCCTGCCAACACCTCCGTCCCCGGCCTCCTAACCCCCCCCCCCTGCAGCATTGCCGGCTGTTTCCCGAGAGCCCGGCACTTCTCCTTGGTGCCGGGCTCATTTGCTGGCACTCCCGAGCGGGGATCACGCTGTTGCAGGCACCTCCCCCTTAACAGTGGGAGGAAGGCCTGCAGTACCGCAGCGTGCCGTGCCGCAGCATGTGGCGCTGCGGCACGTTGCACTGCGATATTCAGTTTCAGCACCCTAAGAGAGATGCGGAGCGCCTCGAGCCTCACCCCGTGTCCCTCGAGGGGCAATGAAACTGAATATCTGATGATCGCTAAAGCCTCGAACGCTGTGCTAAATCCTGTGCTCAGGCGACTTTTGCGCCACTTTGGCGCCCCAACCCAATTTCTAGGCCAAAGCCTTCAGGCTTGATTTTTTAATACTCTGAGTCCTTTTAGAATTCTTATTTACTGTGGCCCTGTTTGATTTACACCCTTGATTTCTCTGCCTTCCACTTTTGCTTTTCTCCTTCCTGTCTTTTGTTTCTATCCTTGCTTCCCTTTCCTCTGTCTCCTTGCACAGGTTCCCAACATAGACGTTTAGAGGGAGACAAAGATGGGGTTAGTTGTTAGTTGTTGTCATTGCATAACAGTGAGATCGAGTGTGAGGAGTGCATAGTAGGATGGTGAAGTAATTCTGTACAGAGAGAGGGAGGGATGGGTGAGGGTGCAAGGTATGTTAGGGTCAATTGGGATGGGCAGGAGTAGGTTGCCAATGCAGAGTGATGGGGATGAGAAGAGATGGGAAGCAGACTGAAGGTAAGTGTGATGTTATACTCACTTTTGCTGAGCGCATCAGGTCATTGAACTGATGTGCCTCAATAATTCCGAGACTCGATGTTAGCGAAACAAAACAAGGCTTTTATTAACTTAGAAAGTAACACGTAAGAGAGAGAGGTATCTTCCTTCTGGAGACTGAGGCCAGACTGAGCTAGCTTACAAAAGGGGCCAGGTATGGGCGGAGCCCTACACACACAGCACATTCCAGCACATTCCAATAAACAATACAATGAGGACTGGGGGAAAGGAAATGACACTGAAACCGACCACAGTCACAGGCAGTGATGAATGGAATATTTCATCACATGAACCTTTTTCTGCACTGCACCCAGATGCGTGTACACAGACTGTGCACGTACCTCCTCAGTAATTTGTAACCAGGCTGCTTTTGTGTGCTGGGGAGGCTTCCTTCATCCATCAGAAGGGAAGAGGACCTCCTTTCGTCCTCTTACTCCCTCCACAAGACCATTGAGGAAGTCATCATCAAAATGGGGAGCAGCCTTGGACCGTTGTGCTGCCATTCCTGCAGCAACCAGCATTCAGATGCAGAAGAAAGGAAGTGAAAAGCAATGGGAACATGGCCTCCTTAAATATCCAAGCTTCTAGCGCATCATCAAGCGCAGGCAGCTGACCCACGCCCACTAATTGGACTGGCTAGCACGTACATTGGCCTTAATGAGGCCAATTTAGGGAAAATCCTTAATGGAGGGCGGCTGTAAAAGGGAGCAGGACCGGAACCCGCTGAAGACCGAACCTGCCACCATCCCGCCTCCGGATGGAAAATTCAGCCCATTGAGTACAAAAGCAGGGAAGTTATGCTGAACATTTATAAGGCTCTGGTTAGGCCACAACTAGAGTATTGTGTCCAGTTCTGGTCACCACACTTTAGGAAGGACGTGAAGGTCCTTGAGAGGATGCAGAGGAGATTTACCAGAATAGTTCCAGGAATGAGGTTGGAGAAGCTGGGGTTATTCTCCTTGGAGCAAAGGAGGTTGAGGGGAGATTTGATAGAGGTGTACAAGATTATAACAGGTTTGGATAAGGTAGACAGAGAAAGGCTGTTTCCATTAGCTGATGGTTCGAGGACTGGGGGACACAGATTTAAATTTTAGGGCAAGAGATACAGGGGGAATGTGAGGAAGAACGTTTTTATGCAGTGAGTGGTAATGACCTGGAACTCGCTGCCGACGAGGGTGATGGAAGCGGAGGCGATCAATGTTTTCAAAAGGAAATTGGATAGGCACTTGAGGGAAATAAACTTGCAGGGCTACAGGGATAGAGCGGGGGAATGGGACTGACTAGATTGCTCTACAGAGAGCCGGCATGGGCACGTTGGGCCGAATGGCCTCCTTCTGTGCCGTTATAAGAACATAAGAACATAAGAAATAGGAGCAGGAGTAGGCCAATCGGCCCCTCGAGCCTGCTCCGCCATTCAATAAGATCATGGCTGATCTGATCCTAAACGCCAATCCACTGTCACAGAACCATCTCCTGAATCTAACAGAATTAGACACACGAAATAGGAGCAGGATCAGGCTACACGGCCCCTGGGCCCGCTCCGCTACCCACAGGGCCATGACCAATCCGGACCTAGACTCATGTCCAAATTCCTGCCCGCTCCCCGTAACCCTTAATTCCCTTTACTTCTAGGAAACTGTCTAATTCTGTTTTAAATTTATGTAATGATGTAGCTTCTACAGCTTTTTGGGGCAGCATATTCCATGGACCTACCACCCTCTGAGTGAAGTAGTTCCTCCTCATCTCAGTTTTGAAAGAGCAGCCCCTTATTCTAAGACTATGCCCCCTAGTTCTAGTTTCACCCATCATCGGGAACATCCTCCCCGCATCCACCCGATCCAACCCCTTCACAATCTTATATGTTTCAATAAGATCGCCTCTCATTCTTCTGAACTCCAATGAGTAGAGTCCCAATCTACTCAACCTCTCCTCATATGTCCATCCCCTCATCCCCGGGATTAACCGAGCGAACCTTCTTTGTACTGACTCGAGAGCAAGTATGTCCTTTCTTAAGTATGGACACCAAAACTGTACGCAGTATTCCAGGTGCGGTCTCACCAATACCTTGTACAACTGAAGCAATACCTCCCTATTTTTATATTCTATCCCCCTAGCAATGAAAGCCAACATTCCATTGGCCTTCTTAATCACTTGCTGCACCTGCATACTAACCTTTTGAGTTTCGTGCACCAGGACCCCCAGATCCCTTTGTACTTCAGTACTTTCCAGTTTCTTGCCATTAAGATAATAACTTGCTCTACGATTTTTCCTGCCAAAGTGCATAACCTCACACTTTCCAGTATTGTATTCCATCTGCCAGATCTCTGCCCACTTACTTAGCCTGTCTATGTCCCCTTGCAGGTTTTTTATGTCCTCCTCACTCACTACTTTCCCTCCCATCTTAGTATCATCTGCAAACTTTGATATGTTACACTCGGTCCCCTCCTCCAAATCGTTAATATAGATTGTAAAGAGTTGGGGACCCAGCACTGACCGCTGCGGAACACCACTAGTTACTGATTGCCAGTCTGAGAACGAACCATTTATCCCAACTCTCTGCCTTCTGTTAGATAGCCAATCCTCTATCCATGCCAGAATATTACCCCCAATCCCATGATTTTTTATCTTAAGCAATAATCTTTTGCGTGGCACCTTGTCAAATGCCTTTTGGAAGTCTAAATACACTACGTCCACTGGTTCCCCTTTATCCACCCTATATGTTACTTCCTCAAAGAACTCCAGCAAATTTGTCAAACATGACTTCCCCTTCATAAAACCATGCTGACTTTGTCCTATTAAATTATGATTATCCAAATGTCCTGTTACTGTCTCCTTAATAATGGACTCCAAAATGTTACCTACCACAGATGTTAAGCTAACCGGTCTATAGTTTCCAGCCTTCTGTCTACTGCCCTTTTTAAATAAGGGTGTTACATTAGCAGTTTTCCAGTCTGCCGGGACCATTGCCGAGTCTAGGGAGTTTTGGAAAATTATTACCAATGCATCCACAATCCCTACCGCCACTTCCCTCAAGACCCTAGGATGTAAGCCATCAGGTCCAGGTGATTTATCCGCCTTGAGTCCCATTATTTTACCGAGTACCACTTCCTTAGTGATTTTGATCGTGTTTAGCTCCTCCCCCCCTATAGCCCCCTGTTTGCCCAGTGTTGGGATATTCTTAGTGTCTTCTACTGTAAAGACTGATATAAAATATTCATTCAGTGTTTTTGCCATCTCCATATTTCCCACCATTAATTTCCCGGTCTCAACCTCTAAAGGACCAACATTTACTTTAGCCACCCTTTTTCTTTTTATATAACTATAAAAACTCTTACTATCTGTTTTTATATCTTTTGCTAATTTACTTTCATAATCTATCTTCCCTTTCTTAATCAATCTTTTTGTTATTTTTTGCTGTCTTTTAAAGTTTTCCCAATCCTCTATCCTCCCACTAGATTTGGCTACCTTATATGCCCTTGTTTTTAGTTGAATACTATCCTTAATTTCTTTACTTAGCCACGGATGGCTGTCTTTTCTTTTACACCCTTTTCTTCTCAGTGGAATATATATTTTTTGGAAGTTGTAAAATAACTCCTTAAATGTACACCACTGATCATGTATCATCTTACCCTTTAATCTATTTTCCCAATCCACTCTACTCAATTCCGCTCTCATACCTTCATAGTCTCCTTTATTCAAGCTTAGCACGCTTGTTTGAGATCCAACCTTCTCACCCTCTAATTGAATATGGAATTCAACCATGTTATGGTCACTCATTCCAAGGGGATCCTTTACTAGGACATTTTTAATTAATCCTGTCTCATTACACAGGACCAGATCTAAGGTTGCTTGCCCCCTGGTCGGTTCAGTTACATACTGCTCAAGAAACCCATCCCTAATACACTCAATGAACTCATCCTCAAGGCAGCCCTGCCCAATTTGATTTGTCCAATTAATATGATAGTTAAAATCCCCCATAATTATAGATGTTCCCTTATTACAAGCCTCAACTATTTCCTGATTGATACTCCGTCCAACAGAGTTGCCACTATTCGGAGGCCTATAGACTACGCCCACTAGTGTTTTTTCCCCTTATTATTCCTTACCGCCACCCAAACTGTTTCATTATCCTGATCTTTTGACCCAATATCATTTCTCTGTATTAAAGTGATTCCTTCCTTTATTAACATAGCCACCCCACCTCCCCTTCCTTCCTGCCTGTCCTTCCTGATCGTTAAATAACCTGGTATGTTTAATTCCCAGGCATTGTCACCCTGCAGCCATGTTTCTGTAATGGCCACAAGATCATACCCATATGTAGTTATTTGTGCCATTAACTCGTCTATTTTGTTACGAATGCTACGTGCATTCAGATAGAGAACTTTCAAAGATGTTTTGTGATGCTTAGTTCCTGCTTTTGCCCTTTTTATTACTTTACCTTTTACTCCATACCTTCTGCCCCTTCCTGACACGGTCTGGTTTTTAATTTCCCCACTGCTACCTAAGTCTATGACCCTCTCTGTTGTCATTTTTATTATTTGCTCTCTAGGAAACTGCCCCCCCACTAGTTAGTTTAAAGCCCTCTCTACAGCCCTAGTTATATGATCCGCCAGGACTCTAGTCCCAGCATTGGCCAAGTGAAGCCCATCCCAACGGAACAGCTCCCTCCTGCCCCAGTACTGGTGCCAGTGTCCCAGGAAGCAAAACCCATTTCTCCCACACCAGTCTTTGAGCCACGCATTTAACTCTCTAATTTTATTTGTCCTAGCCAAATTCGCACGTGGCTCAGGTAATAATCCAGACCCTTGTGGTTCTGCTTTTTAATTTGGCCCCTAGCTGCTCAAACTCCCTCAGCAGAACCTCCTTCCTTGTCCTATCTATATCGTTGGTACCAACATGGACCACGACAACTGGATCCTCCCCCTCCCACTCCAAGTTTCTCTCCAGTCCAGAGGAGATGTCCTTAACCCTGGCACCGGGCAGGCAACACAGCCTTCGGGACTCTCGCTTTCGGCTGCAAAGAACTCTATCTATCCCCCTAACGATACTAGGCACTAATCCCCTTCCCGCCTCGGGGCGGCGGCTCCCAGCACAGGTCGGATACCCGCCTCCTGGGAAACGGGCATGGAGGCGGGTTGGGGGTGGGAAGGGTTCGTGCCTCCCGATTCTGCAATTTTCCCCCCACTCCCGCCTCCAAACCTGCCTCCACGGGGCTTGGAAATTCAAGCCCACTGTGTCTGATCAGGAGTCGCAGACCCGACCCCTTGGAAAGTCGCGTGGAGGCGGGTTCGTGGCGGGTTTGCAACCCGCCGTCAATTATCTTGGATTTAACTCCGGACCCGCCTCTAAACCCGTCCTCTGAGCACCGGCAAAATCACAGCCAATACCTTTATTTATGAAGCCCAAGATCCCAGCCAGAAATTCGGGTCACCATGGGTGAGTATGCGCTGGGTACTTACGCGTAGGGCCAACAAAAGTGCCGGTTTTGTGCATGCACTGCGCATGCGCTGGAAACCAGAACTTCTATTCCCTTGAAGGAAGGGGTTCACAGGTCGAACGCGTGCGCCGGAGAGGCAGCGCGTACGCCTGGAACTTGTGTTTTTTTTTACAGGTTTCTCCGAGAGGGTAAGTCTCTAGCAGCTGCGCATTTAAAAAGCAGGCGCAAGGCCTGCTTTTAACAAGGTAAGTGGTGAATTAATTAAAATTAAAACATTTTTTCCACAGGTTTATTATTTTTAAATACTTTAAAGAAAGGCAAGTTTAGTTTAGCCCCGTTAAAAACTGTAATTAATTTTTTCAAAAATTTAAATTATTGTTTAAAATAGTTATTTTATGTAATTTATAGTTATTTTAAAAATGTGATTTAAAAAAATTTTTATTTGAAGTTTTAGTTAGGTTTTGGGGCCGATCTCTATTCATAGATTTGACAGGTCTTCCTGTCAAATCTATGAATAGAGATTCCCTGCTACGATTGGCTCTCCATGGCCCACGTGATCCCAGGGGACACTTCGAACTAACTGCGCCCCTGGGATATGCGAGCACTGTGCGCCGACAGCTGAAGGAGGCCCAGGATCGGAATCCCACGTGGGCCCACAGCACAACGGCCGGCGCGCTAGGTAAGTGCAGGCCGGGGGCTTGCATCCGCGGGAAGCCTCCGACCCGAACTTCTGGCCCCATATGTTTTGCTAACTATTCTCTCAATATGTCCTGCCACCTTCAAAGATCAATGCACAGGAACCCCCAGGTCCCTCTGTCCCTGCACACTCTTTAGAACTGTGCTATTAAGTCTGTATTGCCTTTCCCTATCCCTTCTGCCAAAATGCATCACCTCACACTTCTCTGTATTAAATTCTATCTGCTACTTGTCTGCCCATTCTGCTAGCCTATCTATGCCTATGTTGCAGTCGATTGCTATCATCCTCACTGTTTGCCACACCTCCAAGTTTGGTATAATTGGCAAATTTTGAAATTTTACTCTGTATTCCAATATCCAAGTCATTTATATATATATCAAAAAAAGCAGTCGTCCTAGCGCTGACCCTTGGGTAACAACCACTGTCTACCGTCCTCCTGTCTGAAAAACAACCATTTACCACGACTCGCCGTTTTCTGTTCTTAAGCTAATTTCTTATCCAAGTTGACACTGACCCTCCTATTCCATGAGCCTCAATTTTGTTAACCAGCCTTTTATGTGGTACTTTGTCAAACGCTTTCTTAAAATCCATATAGACAACATCCATTGCATTCCCTTCATCAACCTTCTCTGTTACTTCTTCAAAAAATTCAATTATGTTAGTCAAACATGATCTGCCTTTTACAAATCTGTGCTGGCTCTCCTTAATTAACTTAAACCTCTCCAAATGCCCGTTAATTTTTGCCCTGATTATTGTTTCAAAAACTTTACCCACCCCTGATGTTAAACTGACTGGCCTGTAGTTACTAGGATTGTCCTTACACCCTTTCTTGAACAATGGTGTCACATTTGTCACTTTCCAATCCTCTGGCACCTCCCCTGCATCTAGGGAAGATTATAGCAAGCCCTTCCACTATCTCCACCCCTACTTCCTTTAGCAACCTGGGATGCAAGCCATCCGGACCAGGCGACTTATCCACTCTAAGCATATCCAGCCTTTCCAGTACATCCTGCCTATTAATTTTCACCCCATCCAATACCTCTACTATCCCCGCATCTACCAATATTTTGTCAGCATCCTCTTCCTTCGTAAACACCAATACAAAGTACTCATTAAGTATTCTAGCCTTGCCCTGTGCCTCTAAGCATATATCACCTTCTTTGTCCCCAATAGGCCCCACCCAGCCTCTTACTACCCACTTATTATTTACATGCCGGTAGAAGATTTTTGGGTTCCCTTTTATGTTAACTGCCATTCTATTCTCATATTCTCTCTTTGCCTCTTCACTACTCTCAACTTATTGTATTTGGCGTGGTTCTCACTTGAAGAATTCACCTGACATGCATCATACACCCTCTTTTGTTGTTTCATCATATTCTCTAGCTCCCTTGTCATCCAAGGAGACCTGGCTTTGATTCCCCTACCTTTCCCTCTTGTTAGAATGTACCTAGCCTGTACCTGGAACATCTCCTCCTTAAAGATCACCCATTGTTCTGTTACAGTTTTTCCTGTCAATCTTTGGTTCCATTTTACCCTGGCTAGATCCCCTCTTATCCCATTGAAGTTAGCCCTCTTCCAATTTAGAAGTTCTACTTTAGATTGTTCCTCGCTTTTCTCCATTACTAATCTAAATCTTATGATACGATGATCACTCGTACCTACGTGTTCTCCCACAGACACTTGGCCCATGTGGCCCACCTCATTCCCCAGCACCAGATCCAGCAATGCCTCCTTCCCAGTTGGACTGAGAACATACAAGTCAAGGAAGTTCTCCTGAATACACTTCAGAAATTCCTCCCCCTCCTTTCCATTTATTCTAACATTATCCCAATCGAAATTTAGGTAATTAAAGTCCCCCAATATCACCACTCTATAGTTCCTGCATATCTCTGTGATTTCCCTGCAGATTTGCTCCTCCATCTCTCTCTCACTATTTGGAGGCCTATAGAATATCCCCCAATATCGTGATCATATTTGCTTTTCAACTCTAACCAAATGGATTCTGTCCTTGCCCCCTCAAGGACATCCTCTCTTTCCAACACTACAATGTCTTCCCTAATCAGTACTGCCACCCCACCTCCCTTTTTTCCTTCCCTATTTTTTCTGAACACCTTGCATCCATGAATATTAAGTACCCAGTACTCACCATTTTTAAGCCACGTTTCCGTTATTGCCACAACATCATATTCCCACATGGCTAATTGTGCTTGTAGCTCACCCACCTTATTCACCACACTTTGTGCGTTTACATACATGCATTCCAAACCTGTCTTTGTATTCCTCATGGTCTTTCTTAGTCTGCTCCTATTGAATATGTCACTATTTCTTTCTCTAGTACTATCCAGCACTCTCGCTCCTTTATGCACCTTATTTCTCTTTTCTACTTCTATATATTGGTAGCAGTGACCATTGCACAGTCATTGTGGAGACGAAGTCCCATCTTCACACTGAGGACACCCTCCATCGTGTTGTGTGGCACTGCCACCGTGCTAAATGGGATAGATTCAGAACAGATCTAGCAGCTGAAAACTGGGCATCCATGAGGTGCTGTGCGCCATCAGCAGCAGCAGAATTGTATTCCACCACAATATGTAACCTCATGGCCCGACATATCCCTCTCTACCATTGCCATCAAGCCAGGGGACCAACCCTGGTTCAACAAGGGGTGTAGAAGAGCATGCTAGGAGCAGCACCAGGCGTACCTAAAAATGAGGTGCCAACCTGGGGAAGCTGCAACACAGGACTACATGCATGCTAAAAAGCAGAAGCAGCATGCTATAGACAGGGCTAAGCGATCCCAGAATCAACAGATCAGATCAAAGCTCTGCAGTCCTGTCACATCCAGTCGTGAATGGTGGTGGACCATTAAACAACTATCTGGAGGAGGAGGCTCCATGAATAGCCCCATCCTCAATGATGGTGGAGCCCAGCACGTGAGTGCAAAAGACAAGGCTGAAGAGTTTGCAACCATCTTCAACCAGAAGTGCCGAGTGGATGATCCATCTCGGCCTCCTCCTGAGGTCCCCACCATCACAGAAGCCAGTCTTCAACCAATTCGATTCACTCCACGTGATATCAAGAAACGGCTGAGCGCACTGGATACAGCAAAGGCTATGGATCCCAACAACATCCTGGCTATCGTGCTGAAGACTTGTGTTCCAGAAGTAGCCGCGTCTCTAGCCAAGCTGTTCCAGTACAGCTACAACACTGGCATCTATCCGACAATGTGGAAAACTGCCCAGGTATGTCCTGTCCACAATAAGCAGGACAAATCCAATCCAGCCAATTACCGCCCCATCAGCCTACTCTCAATCATCAGCAAAGTGATGGAAGGTGTCGTCGACAGTGCTATCAAGCAGCACTTACTCACCAATAACCTGCTCACTGATGCCCAGTTTGGGTTCCGCTAAAACCACTCTGCTCCCGACCTCATTACAACCTTGGTCCAAACATGGACAAAGGAGCTGAATTCCACAGGTGAGGTGAGAGTGACTGCCCTTGACATCAAGGCAGCATTTGACCGAGTGTGGCATCAAGGAGCCCTCGTAAAACTGGAGTGAGTGGGAATCGGGGGGGAAACTTTCCGGTAGCT
Source organism: Somniosus microcephalus (assembly GCF_052327205.1). Lineage (NCBI taxonomy): Eukaryota > Metazoa > Chordata > Chondrichthyes > Squaliformes > Somniosidae > Somniosus > Somniosus microcephalus. The sequence continues at coordinate 56,449,138 of NC_140995.1, read as the reverse complement.
GGAGTCATACCTAGCACAAATGAAGATGGTTGTGGTGTTTGAAGGTCAATCATCACAGCCCCAGGACATCACTGCAGGAGTTCCTCAGGGCAGTGACCTAGGCCCAACCATCTTCAGCTGCTTCATCAACGGCCTCCTCGCCAACATAAGGTCAGAAATGGGGATGTTCGCTGATGACTGCACAGTGTTCAGTGCAATTCACAACACCTCAGATAATGAAGCAGTCCATGCCCGCATGCAATGGTTGGATGACGTTCAGGCTTGGGCTGATAAGTGGCAGGTAACATTCGCGCCACAGAAGTGCCAGGCAATGATTATCTCCAACAAGCGAGATTCTAACCACCGTCCCTTGACATTCAACAGCATTACCATCGCCGAATCCCCCACCATCAACATCCTGGAGGTCACCATTGACCAGAAACTTAACTGGACCAGCCACATAAATACTGTGGCTACAAGAGCAGGTCAGAGGCTAGATATTCTGCAATGAGTGAGCCACCTCCTGACTCCCCAAAGCCTTTCCACCATCTACAAGGCACAAGTCAGGAGTGTGATGGAATACTCTCCACTTGCCTGGATGAGTGCAGCTCCAACAACACTCAAGAAGCTCGACACCATCCAAGACAAAGTAGCCCGCTTGATTGGCACCCCATGTACCACCTTAAACATTCACTCCCTCCACCACCGGCATACCGTGGCTGCAGTGTGTACCATCTACAAGATGCACTGCAGAAAGTCGCCAAGGCGTCTTCGGCAGCACCTCTCAAACCCGCGACCACTACCACCTAGAAGGACAAGGGCAGCAGGCACATGGGAACACCACCACCTCCAAGTTCTCCTCCAAGTCACACACTTAGAAGTGTATCGCTGATCCTTCATCGTCGCTAGGTCAAAATCCTGGAACTCCCTCCCTAACAGCACTGTGGGAGTACCTTCACCACACAGACTGCAGCGGTTCAAGGCGGCGGCTCACCACCACATTCTCAAGGGCAATTAGGGATGGGCAATAAATGCTGGCCTTGCCAGCGATGCCCATATCCCATAAAAACAAATTAAAAAAAATATGCCGGTGCCCAACTCCCTGTCAATTTAGTTTAAACCCTCCCTGTTGAGTCTATGCTTTCAAATGTAGTTATGCTGAATAACTGGACACAGACAACAGAATACTTAAACAGGTCTTTAGTAACTGAGGGTCAGGGCTGAACTGAAATACAATTTGCTCCACAGGGTTTATATACCGGTGTGGTCACCACCGGTACTACAATATACAGGAGCCATCAGAAAGTAGTCCGTCACCTTAAGGTAGTCTCTTAAGGTGGTACAGGTTACATACACTACAATTCCTTCCCTTTTAGCTTAACAGTGTACACCCCAATCTAAACATAACATGGATAACATATATACAACTTTCATACAAAACTGTTCAAAGATTCAGTCTCTGAGGAGGCCTCCTGATCCGGGCCGGCTAACGCCTTTCAGGGGTCTCTGGTTCTCGTTGCTGGGGTGACTCATCCATTTGATCTCTTATGGATTGAACATCATCATGTACGTTCGAGTCTGAGGTAGATGCTACAGGCTCAATAACTTCTTCAACTGGTGTCTCTGCCGTAGACATGGGGTCGACCCTTGTTCTCGATTCCACAAGTTGGTCAGCATGACGTCGTATTACGTTCTCACCAACGTCTACCGTGTACATCAAGGGTCCTTGTCGGGCACGAATTGTTCCAGATTGCCATTTATCATTCCTATAGTCCCTGGCCAACACTGGTTGTCCTATTTCGAAACTCCGAGTGGCCTTGTTATTTACGTGCTGGAATTGTTTGTTTTCGACTTCCCTACGCACATTGGGTTTTAACAAATCCAACCGGGACCGCAACCTCCTGTTATAGAACATTATGGCAGGGCTTTGATTTGTCACTGCATGCGTGGCGTTTCGATATGCCATCAGGAAATTGTCCACCTTGTGTTGTAGTGGAATATGGTCTTCGCTCATGGCCTTTATCACCTTTTTGAACGTTTGTACAAATCTCTCGGCCAACCCATTGGTAGCCGGATGATATGGGGCAGATGTATAGTGTTTCACCCCATTCTTTTTCATGAATTTCTGGAATTCTTCTGACACGAACTGTGGTCCGTTGTCTGAACATATTTGTTCCGGCAACCCATTCCTTGCAAATATGGTTCTTAGAACTGCGATCGTCTTTTCAGAGGTAGTGGTCGACATCTTAATCACTTCTGGCCATTTAGAATGTGCGTCTACCGCTATCAAAAACATGGAATCCATGAATGGACCTGCAAAGTCGATATGCACACGTTGCCATGGGGTTGAAGGCCATTCCCACGGATGCAGCGGTGCAATTGGAGGTGCGTTTTGAACTTTTTGGCACCCTGAGCAGCTTTTAGTCAGATCCTCTATTTGTTTGTCGATACCTGGCCATCACACATAAGCCCTAGCAAGGCCTTTCATCTTGACTCCCCCCAGATGACCTTCATGCAGTTCCTTCAGAACTCTCTCCCTTAATTTAGGAGGAATAATCACCCTTGTTCCATACATCAATGTTCCTTGACAGACGGACAGCTGTTCTCGTCTGGCTGAGAATGCAGGTAACAGTGGTTCGCCATGTGCTGGCCATCCCTTCACTGTCAAATCGTAGACCCGAGACAGTGTTGGGTCGTTTCGGGTCTCTCTCTCAACACTCGCATTGGTGACTGGTAAGCATTCGATGATGGTCGAGTGAAATATCTCGACAGGGTCAACTGCCGGTGCCTCTTCCGCTGTAGGTAGTGGCAGGCGCGACAGCCCATCAGCATTACCATGTTGCTTTGTACCTTTGAATTCGATATCATATTGATGTGCCCCTAGGAAAAGGGACCATCTCTGAAGCCTCTGCGCCGTCATAACCGGAACACCCTTCTTAGGGTTAAAAATGGAAACCAACGGCTGGTGATCTGTCAGCAGCGTAAACTTTTGGCCTTGCAGGTAATGGTTAAATTTCTTAACTCCCCACACGAGGCTGAGAGCCTCCCTATCTATCTGAGCATAGTTGCGCTCTGCGGAGGTCAATGATCTGGATGCGAACGCGACTGGCCTTTCCAAGCCATTTGGCAACTTATGTGAGAGCACTGCCCCGATACCATATGGAGAAGCATCACAAGCTAAACGAATAGACAGCGTTGGGTTAAAGTGAGCCAACACTTCCTTAGAGGTGATCAGTGCCTTGCTTTTTTGAAAAGCCCGCTTACAGTCCTCGCTCCACTTCCATGGTACTCCCATTTGCAAAAGAGTGTTCAGCGGGTGTAACACCGTGGATAAATTTGGAAGAAACTTGTGGTAATAGTTAATCAACCCAAGGAACGACCTCAACTGGGATACATTTTCCGGAGCGGGAGCTTTCACAACAGCTTCGATCTTGTCAGGTGACTTATGAAGCCCCTCCTGGTCAATGACGTGACCGCAGTACGAGATTCGCTTCTGAAAGAACTCACATTTCTGGCGATTAACTCTGAGTCCATATTCTTTCAATCTGGTGAGCACCTGCTCCAAATTCGCGAGGTGTTCCTTATCATCATCTCCTGTAATCAGAATGTCATCCAGGTAGCATTGTGTGCCTGGAATTCCCTGTAATACCTGCTCCATGGCCCTTTGCCAAATCGCTGGAGCCGATGCCACTCCAAAAACCAGTCTATTATACCGATATAAGCCCTTATGTGTGTTGATCGTGAGATACTGGCGTGACGCTTCATCAACTTCCATCTGTAGGTACGCCTGCGCCAGGTCTATCTTGGTGAAGTGTTTCCCGCCAGACAGCGAAGCGAAGATATCCTCAATCCGCGGAAGCGGACATTGCACCGTGTGAAGAACAGGATTAACAGTGATCTTGAAATCGCCACAGATGCGAACCTTCCCAGGTTCCCCCGGCTTGTTGCTCAACGAACGCTTCATGACGGGAACAATGGGTGTGGCCATTCGCTCCAGTCCACCTTTGACAGTACTCCTGAACGTTCTAGCCCTTCCAGCTCTGCTTCCACAGCAGGTCGTATCGCATAAGGTACCGGTCTGGCTTTGAAAAATTTTGGGTTTGCATGTTCTTCAACCTTGATGTTTGCCGTAATTCCTTTCAGTGTTCCCAGTCCCTGTTGGAACACCTCCTTAGCATCATCCAATATTTTGGACAATCGTTTAGGTTTGACGTCGTCCTCTTTACAGGAATCTACGGTTAGTGCTTGTAAGGAATGCCAGTCCACATTTATTCTCCGGATCCATTCCCGTCCCAGTAGTGGCGGACTTCCCTCAGGTAACACATACAAGTCCATTCCCTGACTTTCTTTACCATTGTAGACCACCTTTACCTTTATCTTTCCGATGGGGTATACTCTTTGCCCCGTGTACGTTTTCAATACAATCTCCGTATCCCTCAGGGGAATGTGTGAGAATAACCTTTTGTAATCTTGCTTATTCATGACCGTCAATGCCGATCCAGTGTCCAATTCCATCTTCACTTGGACTCCTGCTATCCGAAGCCTGACCCAGATAGTTTGGTGGTCTGCTGTGTTACCCACATTATGTATTTTTAGACAACCCAGTTCCTTACTGCTGGAGTCTGAATCCGTCTTCTGTTCATCCGAACTGTTCTCTGTCACCTTGTGTACTTTTTTGTACTTCTCCTGCGGCGACTTTTTGTTGTTGGTCTTCTTTCCTGACCGGCATACTCTCGCTATGTGACCAAGTTTGCCACATTGCCTGCATTCTTTATCTTTGAACCAGCACTGGTTCTGATCATGCGTTGTCCTTCCGCAACGATAGCACTTTACTGCGCCCAATGCCATTTCATTGGTGCTGAATTCCGATGGCCTTTGCTGCATTTCTGCAGTGCCTCGTGCTGCTGCCTCGTGCAATGCTGCAATGCTGAAAGCTTTGTCCAGCGTAAGATCCTTTTCCTCTAGCAGTCGCTTCTGGGTTCCTTCCTTTAGTAGCCCACACACGAACTTATCTCTCAGAGCGTCTGCTAGTCCTGTACCGAACTGACAGTACTTTGATAACTTGCACAGTTCGATTAAGAATTCAGTGTTGCTTTCCTCTTTAAGCTGAATTCTTTTGTAAAATTTAAATCGTTCCGCTATCAGCAGCGGTGTGGGGTTTAAATGCTCTTGCAGGATAGTAACAATATCCGCGAAACTCTTTCCTACCGGTTTATCTGGTGTTACAAGGTGCCTTAATAACCCGTACGTCTTCGCACCCATCGAGTTTAATAGGGTTAGTGCTTTCTTATCCACCGGTACCTCATTCGCTGTACAGTAAACTTCAACGTGTTCCACATAAGTGGCCCAATCTTCTACATCGCTATCAAAAGCAGTGATGTTACCCGTTTTTGGCATCCTTGTTGAGTTTCCTTTATTTTATTTTATTTTTCAAAATGGCGGCTTCCCGCGCTTGGCGGCTTTTCCCGCGCTTGTCTTTTTCCCCCGCCGACTAAAATGGCGATTACCGCGCTGTTGCCGTTCTCACCTCCCAGCGGTCCTTTATTTCCCCCGACGCTGCTGCTCTTGTTCCCCGCCGCTCCCGCGGTCCTCGTGGACATTAACGCTTTTCTGGCTGCTGCGCGTCTCTGCCCCGATTGCAGTCCAGCCCCTGACACCGGCTGCGGTCATGTTCTCCTCCCTTTTCTTCGTTTTCCCTCCCCTTCTCCCACTGACAACTTGGCCGACTTCCCCTCCGTGCCGCTCGATCGGGCTTACCCGCCGCTGTCGTAGAAGGGATGATCACTGCCTGTTGCTGATGGTGGACTTCGTGGCCAGCAACCCAACCCGGGTTCCCGATGGCCTCCCATGCGATGCAGTGCTCAGCAGGATGTTGAGGGTGGATGCCCCTTTTCGACGCCCGTTCTGAGGACGAAGCTTCCTTGGATGCAAAACTGCCGCTAGGTACGATCAGACTTGTCGCCACTGTTGAGTCTGTGCTTTCAAATGTAGTTATGCTGAATAACTGGACACAGACAACAGAATACTTAAACAGGTCTTTAGTAACTGAGGGTCAGGGCTGAACTGAAATACAATTTGCTCCACAGGGTTTATATACCGGTGTGGTCACCACCGGTACTACAATATACAGGAGCCATCAGAAAGTAGTCCATCACCTTAAGGTAGTCTCTTAAGGTGGTACAGGTTACATACACTACACTCCCCAACCACACTAGTGAACCTCCCCGCGAGGGCGTTTTTGCAAAGCTAATGGCGGAGCGACGCAACTCGGACAGCAACTTTTGGATATCAATGTTTAACTGCGTATCTGCCCCTTGCCTGCAGGTGTTGTACCATTTACGCTTAAATAACGGCGAGTGCCATTAATCTCACTGTTATTTTGACAGAAAATTCTGTCCCAATGTTCTTTTTTCAATTAGATTAGACCAGTGTAAACTCTGACCTGCTTTTGATCTGGATAATGCTTGAGGTACAGAATGGGTGGTCCTATATATAGTAAATGCTTCAACTAAGTAAAGATTCCTCTGGGACCTTAGCTGAAGACATAATAGTGTCACAAGCATTCAAAAAAACAATCACAGTATCTAGGCCAAGATGGTTAGTATCTGGGCTCCCTCCATTCTACCACACAAAGCAGGTCTGCAAACAATATGGGTGACCTTTTGTCTATTGCCCAGGGCTGACATAACCCACCTTAAAATCCAGGTACACTACAAGAGTGTTAACTTCATACCCTCTCCTCCAAACCAAAAATAACCAATATTAAGTATGTGCATCTTAATTACATGTTAGGATTTTTAAGCTTCATAGAATAGAAAATATTTAATTTCTCCAGTCATTTTTTAGAAAAAACTATATTTCAGTTATTTCTTAAATGTTGTTATAACCTTTTTTTCCACAGGACATTATTTCACTACATTTGGTGTAGAGCACTTGGGTTTCAGACTATTGGGATGAAAGTCTCTTTGTTTTGCCACCATAGGTGTCCTATGTTAAATGAGTTAGCTAGAAAAACATTGCCCACAATTTGGCATTGAATTGGTAACCTCAGTCCAAAAAGCAATATTGATGACAGGTGCATTAAAGATAACTGTTCATAGGTGGTACTTTTCAGAGGGTAGGGTGGGTAAAGATAGATCACTGGGGCAGAGTAGAGGAAGCTCGCATCAGCTGAGTCAGGAGTAACATTCTCACCTCTGAGACAGAAGGTTGTGGGTTAAGGCCCCACTATCAACATAATCTAGGTCGACATTTCAGTAGAATACTGAGGGAGTGCTGCATTGTTGGAAGTGCCATCTTTCAGATGAGATGTTAAACCATGGTCCTGTCTGCTTGTTCAGGTGGACTACACTATTCAAAGAAGAGCATGGAAGTTCTTTGAGTCCTGGGCAATATCAAAACTGAGATTGCTAGATTTTTGTTAGGTAAGGCTATTAAGGGTTACGGAACCAAGGCAGGTAGATGGAGTTAAGATACAGATCAGCCATGATCTAATTGAATGGCGGAACAGGCTCGAGGGGCTGAATGGCCCACTCCTGATCCTATGTAATATACATTCCTCAAACAACACCGCAAAAACAGATTAGTTAGTCATTTATGTTTTGTGAGACCGTGCTGTTTGCATATTGTCTGCCACATTTGACAAGTAACACAGAATAACACTAACTGCATTTCAAATGTACTTTAATAGACAGTGAAATACTTTGGGATGTCCTGAATACACAGAGGCACTCAAATCTTTCTGTTATTTTACTTTGCATCTGGCCATGTTTTACCCAACTTGAGAATGCTTGATGATGGGCGCCTAAAGCCAGCAATGAAATCCGGTACTTTAATGAGCAAAAAAAGTCACAAAAAATATTAACTTAGACATATTTGTTGAATAGAAATCTTTCCAACCTTCTCCGATATTCTTCATAATTAATAGTTAATGGGGTTGGAATATTCCAGAAAAGGTAGGGTATTTTTTAAAGACAGAAGTAGCATACCTGAAGTTTTGCTGTCCACTTTAATCAATAGTTGGACTTGCCAGCCTCTGGTTGTAAAGCTCTGCTCAAAATTACGATGCTTTGTCTTCTTTTGATCGGATTCTTCCTAGACCGATCAATTCTGACTAATCAGGTAGATGTAACTGAATAAATAACATAAGAACATAAGAAATAGGAGCAGGAGTAGGCCATTTGGCCCCTCGAGCCTGCTCCACCATTCAATAAGATCATGGCCGATCTTCTACCTCAACTCCACTTTCCTGCACTATCCCCTTATCCCTTGATTCCCTTAATATCCAAAAATCTATCGTTCTCTGTCTTGAATATACTCGACGACTGAGCCTCCACAGCTCTCTGGGGTAGAGAATTCCAAAGATTCACCACCCTCTGAGTGAAGAAATTTCTCCTCATCTCAGTCCTAAATGGCCGACCCCTTATTCTGAGACTGTGACCCCTGGTTCTAGACTCCCCAGCAAGGCGAAACATTCTCCCTGCATCTACCCTGTCAAGCCCTGTAAGAATTTTGTATGTTTCAAGGAGATCACCTCTCATTCTTCTAAACTTTAGAGAATATAGGCCTAGTCTACTCAATCTCTCCTCATAGGACAATCTTCCCATCCCAGGAATCAATCTGGTGAACCTTTGTTGCACTCCCTCTATGGCAAGTATATCCTTCCTTAGGTAAGGAGACCAAAACTGTACACAACACTCCAGGTGTGGTCTCGCCAGGGCCCTATATAATTGCAGTAAGACGTCTTTACTCATACTCAAATCCTCTTGTAATAAAGGCCAACATACCATTTGCTTTCCTAATTGCTTGCTGTATCTGCACGTTAACTTTCAGTGATTCATGTACAAGGATACCCAGGTCCCTCTGAACACCAACATTTCCCAATCTCTCACCATTTTAAAAATACTCTGCTTTTCTATTTTTCCTACCAAAGTGGATAACTTCACATTTCTCCACATTATATTCCATTTGCCATGTTCTTGCCCACTCACTTAGCCTGTCTATATCCCCTTGAAGCCTCCTTGCATTCTCCTCACTTACATTCCCACCCAGCTTTGTATCATCAGCAAACTTGGATATATTACATTTGGTCCCCTCATCCAAATCATTGATATAGATTGTGAATAGCTGAGGCCCAGCACTGATCCTTGTGGTACCCCACTAGTTACAGCCTGCCAACCTGAAAATGACCCGTTTATTCCTACTCTCTGTTTTCTGTCTGTTAACCAATGCTCAATCCATGCTAGTATATTACCCCTAATCCCAGGAGCCCTAATTTTGTTTTATAACCTCTTGTGTGGCACCTTATCGAATGCCTTCTGAAAATCCAAATACACCACATCCACTGGTTCCCCCTTATCTATTCTGTTAGTTACAACCTCAAGAAACTCTAAGGGCTTGATTTTAATAGCCCTGAGAAGGTGAGTTTGGAGGCAGGTCAGCAACGAAAATTGGAAAAAGTGGCTTCAGTCTGCCAACCCGTCTCCATCCCGCCCCCACACGATTTTCGTGTCGGGTCAGCCGCTCCCAAACTGACCCGACTGGAACCGGTGGGACAGGTAGTTAAGGCAGTTAACAGCCTGTTAACTGCCTTGCTAATCCTAATTTGATAGTGGTTTCCCATTTTCGTGCTCCTGGCTCCTGTTTCCCGTCTTGTCAGAAGCAGGTCAGCTTCAAGGAGACGAGTTGCTGGAGGATATGATTTATATTCATTGGTGGAGCACTTTAAAAGCGCCCCTGAAACATGGCTGACATTCAAATGCAACAACTTTGCTGTTGGAGGTTTGGGATAAGATTTTGCACATCTACTGACCTTGTGACTGTTCGAGCTGACACCCACCTGCAGTGTGACTTGAATAATTTCAGCCCACTTCGACTGTGCGCTTGCAAGCTTGTTGCCTCAAATGAAATCTATAGCAAGGGGATGGGAAACATTTATGTCTTCTCATCCTGGTCCTCATAATTGGAGGAGCAGCAGCCACGTGGCTCAATGCAGATCTTCCTCGGAAGAGGAGAAGGAGGACAAGGAAGAAGAGGAAGAAGAAGAGGAGGAGGAGGAAGGGCGCCTTGTGTGCCCTGTTGTGACCAATGCAGCATCCCTCCAGTTTACTGCTGCCCGTCAAGCAGGGTATGCACACTGCCATGCCACATTCGCATAAGCTTACTCTTCAACCATAGGTGGCTACCATATGGCTCTCTAATTGTAGGCGACATTTGTCCAATGTCATACATCATCTCTGGTATACCTGGTTATTTCCTATCACTTTTACCATCAGCATTACAAATGCAAGTCGCCCTGAGCCCTCAATGCACATTTGCCATTTCCCAGAACTCATAGGCCACACAATCAACTGTTTGCCATCATTTTTCTTTATGACATGACAAAAGGATTACAAAGCAAGTACAGTCAGAAAAAAAATGACAAAACACTCACATCGGTCCCCTCATGACTATATGTACTTAATCTTTCTCTTATGCGTGCTTCTACGTGGTGCTACCCCTGAGGCTTCAGCAGATGTAGAGGCACCTTGCTGACTAGAATGCTGCACCTGCTGAGATGCCTTTGGTGGGCGTCCTCTGGGTTTGGGAGCCTAGAAGGGCTCTTCAACAGTCTGCTCTTCCTGCAGCTATGCAGGGCTGAAACGGTCATCTCAGTTGGCCTTGCAAAGTGGGTCTCTGACCGAGGGCGCCACAGTGGCATGGTCGTGTGAGCACTTGGAGAGGAGCCCACACTTCCTTGTGGCCTGCCACCAACATCCCTCTCATGGGTCAGCTGCATCTCAGTGCTGGCAAGTGGCTGGAGAGCACCTTGCTGCTCATCTGGGGGCCATGAGGACCCGTATCTGCACTGGCAAACCTCATCACAAGAACGTTCATGAAGCTCTGGTCTCTCTTCTCAATAGCTAGCCATCTCTCCTCCAGAGATGACAATCTATTTTGAACCGTCACCATGTTTTCCTGACTCTGGTGACTTATTTCCAACATAGCGGTAGCCAACCTTTCCACTGAGGTAGCCAGCCTTTCCACGGAGGTTGCCATCCTATCCATGGAGGTTGCCATCCTATCCATGGAGGTGCGTTCATGTGCCATTGCCTCCACCACGGCAGTGCTGATGTTACAGATGGACTCCTCCTTTCTATCCACATTCGCACTAACCCTGGAGGCAAACCCTTCCAGAGACTCCTGCACTTGTTCCTGTATTTCCCGAACTGGTCTTTTTCTGGATGGCCCCAGAGGCACAGTGTCTGCATGCAGCTCAGCAGAGCTAGAAGATTGCTTTGACCTCTGCCGAGGACTCTCCACTGCTGTCGCTGTCTCCACCATCTGCTGATGCTCACTTGTGCGCTGTGATAGACCAGGTGGCAACACTGCTCTAACTCGTGAGGGCCCCACCAAGGTGTCTGTTGCTGCGCTGGTGCTGGGTGTGCTGAGTCCTGATGACACTGCTCCCTCAGAGGCTTCAGGTTCCTCTGAGGAGTCGTCTGGCTCTTCGTCCTGGATTGTGGGGAGGGGGGCGCTCGATGGTCCTGTGGGAGAGTAAAGGCATGATTTAGACATCTGATATTGATGTAGCAGACACAGCCTTTTGTGCAGATGATACAAAGCGATTCTCTATGAACATCATATGCCATTGCAGTCAATCACTAATTATCAATGAGAGGGATCAAACTCTATTATGTCACCAGTTTCCTCTAGTGTGCCTGTCTCTCCATCGCCCACTTCCAGATCTTTGCCACCTCCAACAATTTCGTGTGCAGCCTCCTCAGCACTTGTCAAGGTTGCGAGGGTTGGTGTACCTCCCCCAATGAACTCAACAAGCTGATTTCATTAAAATCGGACATCCACAGCTGATCCCTTGGAAGTGGCTCTAGAACCCGCCCACCATACAACCCGACTCCAAGCCACCTCAGTAAATAAAATCGCGGCCTAACAGATTTGTCAAACACGATTTCCCTTTCATAAATCCGTGTTGACTGCCCAATCCTATTATTTTCTAAGTGTCATGTTACCACGTCCTTAATAATAAATGCCAGCATTTTCCCTACTACTCCAAGTGTTGGAGAAGATCATATATATTTTTAAATCACCACTGTTTACAGAAACTTTAGTCCTCTTCCTATTTATAAAATATAATTTGATAAAGTATAATGAAGATTTCTCTTGGACCTGCTCAGAAGACATAATCGTGTCACAAGCATATTAAAAAAAACACTGAATGTAGGTTAAGATGATTTGGGCTCCCTTCATTTATCCTAAAAAGCAGGTCTACAAGCCGTGGCAATGTGAGCATTGGTGCACCCCAGAGAGGTAGGCTGTCAGATCACTCCTGTGATACTCCATACAACGAATCTGCAATCCCATCCACACAGGGAATCACAGAAATCACAGAGCCCCACAGTGCAGATAGAGGCCATTTCGGCCCATCGAGCCTGCACCGACACATATCCCACCCGATCCCCGTCACCAACACATATCCCACCCTATCCCCGTGTATTTAATCCCCCTAACACTAATGGTCAATTTATCATAGCCAATCAACCTAACCCGCACATCTTTGGACTGTGGGAGGAAACCGGAGCACCCGGAGGAAACCCACGCAAACACGGGGAGAATGTGCAAACTCCACACAGACAGTCGCCCGAGGCCGGATTCGAACCCGGGTCCCTGGCGCTGTGAGGCAACAGTGCTAACCACTATGCCACCGTGAAATAATTTCTACAATTCTTAGATGAACTTGTGAATTAATGGTGATTTTTGTAAATAATGCCAGATATAGGGCGAGAAATTCGGTCTCACCCCGTTTGGGGCTCAATTATCGTCTGGGCGCAAAGTTTAGCTCCTGGTGCTAATTATCGCCTCTGACTGCAAACTTGGCCTCTATTGCCCCTGGAGGTGATTTGAGCGCTAAATCAGGCGCTACACACCTGTCTTAAGGTGCTAACGCCAAGGAGCGAGGCACTACCTCAGAGCGCTGGTGAAGCTCAGGTGATGTCAGTTAGCAATGGAACAGACACTCTGGCGCCGGCCAGTTCTTAAAAGGGAGCATCGATCTTGCTCTCCAGCCACACCCTGCTCATTGCTGCCTTGAATCTCGGCCTGGACAGACCTGTACTTCAATTCTGCTGGAAAGAACAATGGAGAGGACCAGGGAACGAGCTCAGCGCTTCAGCGACCAGGCCTTGGTGGTTCTGGTTGGCGCAGTGGAGCGCCGAAGGTCAGTACTCTACCCACAGAGTGGCAGGAGGCCATTGCCACGTGAATATAGAAGAGTGTGGAGGGAGGTGGCTCAGCACGTCTCCTCTAGGAGCATGGTGCCCAGGACCCACACCCAATGTTGGAAGAAGTTCAATGACCTCACGCAGGTGGTCAGGGTGAGTGGCTGCTTTTCAATACCTCTACATCCCCCCATCTCAACTTCATTCTGTGCCCAGAGGGTTTAAATACCCCAAATACCCAACACTCATCCAAGACCCATGGCCATCTCATAAAACACACATGCACATTCCACACCTTGCATACATTAAGGGCTATTCAACTATGGGAGGCACATCAGGCAAGCACATGACTGCATACATTAAGGGCTATTCAGCTATGGGAGGCACATCAGGCAAGCACATGGCTGCACATTCACTCAGACGCCGTCCTTTTTCTTGCAGGTCAAGCTATCTCACAACAGGCATCAGCAGCAATGGACGGGTGGAGGGCTGGCTGAGCTGCAGACCCTCAGCGATTTGGAGACGCACGTCCACAGGATCATTGCCAGCCAGGTGATAGGTGCCGTGGCCGCTGGAGAGGTCGACTCCCTTGGGGACAGCAATGGTAAGTTCATCAGCTTTCTCTCCTCTCTCATTCCACTTACCTTTCACAACACCAGCCTTTTACACTTTCAATCCAACTTACTAAATGTCTCCAGTCCTTGCTCCCTTACTCCCCCTGTTCTGACGCTAAAGCCACTCTTGTACTTCCCTGCTTTCAGATAGTGAACCACCAGCTGAGCAGCCTGGCCCTCAACCAACCAGTGGGAGCGACGCCCCAGGCGAGGAGGAAGAGGATGCCGGAGCCTCAGCGCCTGCGTCTCCCACGGGAACCCATGCCCACACTGGGACCATGCCTTTCCTGGAGGGGAGCAAGGGGGAAGGGTCTGATGAGTACGAAGCTCCGGGATCCAGTGGACTGCAGCAATGCCATAGGGGTAGGGAAGCTCGGGGGCCATCTCCCCGGGGGTCGAGTAGGCAAGAGAGTCCTGCTGCACTGGACGCAGAGGAGGAGCGTGTCATCGCAGAAATGAATAGCCAGGCCTTGAGCATGCTCACTCAGCTCATGGGTGCAATGGCAAGGGTGCCCGAAAGCATTGATGGACTGGCAAGGAGTGTGGAGCACTCCGCTGTAGCACAGGCCAACGCAACGCAACGGCTTAGTGTTGCAATTCAGTCACTGGCTGCTGCCATCCAATCTCAGACTGCTCTCATGCAGTCTCAGATTGATGTTACGCAAGCACTGACTGCTGCCATCATCGCTGGTTCGGCCACGTTGCCCTGGGGCTCTCACGCTGCCGCAGCAGGCCAGCAATCTGTGCTTGAGCAGGTTGCTCCGGATGCTGAGGTACTGCCCCGTGGAAGTGCCAGTGTGTCGGTCGAGCAGGAAGGTGCTGTCCTCTCTCAGGATGACAGCATTCCTGCTCCCACCACTGTCACTTCCCCATTGCACTTGCCACCGCCAGCAACACAGCCAGCCCAGACTGCTGCCGCCCTTGCAGAGTTGGTGCAGTCTGCAGCCGGGGCCTCCAGGTCTAGAGCTGGTCAAGAGTGTCCTTCAAGGGCCTCTGCAGTCTCTGCATCTGACATTCAGCAGCCTTCCACCAGCCTTGCTGCAGCCACTGGGGCCCCATTACGAAGGAGCAGTAGGGTGGGAAGGGGGGAAGTGCGCAGTGGATGGGGATCACCCTCGAAGGGCAAACAGTAGGAGGTCTAAATAAATAGTGGAAATGTTTGTAGTAAGGGTCGAGGTTCATCTGATTACATTTGTTTACTGTTTTGGCATTTTTCTCCAACTTGTGAGAACCAGTTCTGTAAATTCATGATTTGTTGTGTTTGTTTCTAATTGTTTGTCCTGAATAAATGACACACACAGAGTTTGTTAAAGAAAAAAGTTGTTGTATTCAAAATTTACATTTTTGGCCTTTGGAAACATTGCAGCTTTGGCTGGCAATAGTGGGTGTGGGTTGCTTTCCATGATGTTGTTCTCCATGCCAGAATCCATCTTCTGAGTAGGGGCCTAGAAGTGGCTTGTTATCAGCCGTTGATGGACGGCCCTTGCAGTGGCAACATTGTGGGCCTCTCTCCCACCTTGTTGTTGCTGCCGATCATCCTCCTCATCCTCCTCATCCTCTTCCTCCTCCTCTTCTTCCTCCTCCTCCTCAGGTGGTGCACCAATCCCTGGTGGCATTGGCTGGGTCCTCAGGATTGCCAGGTTGTGAAGCATGCAGCATACAACTATGAAGAGGGAGACTCGCTCAGGAGAGTACTGCAGGGCTCCTCCTGAGTTGTCCAGACAGCGGAACCGTTGCTTGAGCACACCGATCGTCTGCTCAATTATGTTCCTGGTGGCAATATGGCTCTCATTATACCGCAGCTTGACAGGGGTGTTGGAGTTACGGAGTGGTGTCATCAGCCAGGTGCAAAGTGGATAACCCTTGTCCCCGAGGAGCCAACCACTTGGGTGATGCAGTGCCTGGAAAAGGTCTGGCACACCAGTAATGGACAGCGAACTGGGAGATATTGGTGATGTCCCCAGTAGATGCTTGAAAGGAGCTGCTGGCATAAAAATTCAGAGCCACTGTCACCTTCACTGCCACCGGCAGAGACATCCTTGTCCTCAGTTGAGGCTGTAGATCTGGCTGCAGCAGGTGGCAGAGCTCAGTGCCCACCTCCTTGCTGAAGCGCAGCCTGCGCAAACACTGCTCCTCAGACAAATGAATGTAGGAGAATTGTTCCCAGAATATCCTGGGAGGGTAAGGTCTCCTGTGTAGAGGCCTGTTGGCCCTCCTCCCTCTGGCCATGTTTGCCACTCTCTCTCTGCGTCTCTGATAACTCTGATTCTGCAGGTGCAGGACGATGCCCCAAATCAGTGCAGCCCCCATAGTCTCTTCTAAATCGATGCAAGGAAGGTCAAATCAAAAAGAACCTACAAAGTCAATATCCGGTCTGGGGCGCTACCGGGGCGTTGCACGCTTGACTGACGTCACGATCTGCAGACGCAGGAGATTGTGGTGGCAGTGTTTAGCGCTGCTGCAAAATGTCTGGTCAATTTTGTGAGTGGCGCAAACATCGCCGCGCCCAGGCGCTAGTTGCTTTGCGCCCCATTTGCGCCCTAGGGCACTAACGGGAGGCGCTAATCAACCGAAATTTTCCCCCATTGTATTTTAACTTTGACAGAATTATCCGGAGATTTCTCTTTTCCAGAAACTATTGCACAATGCACAGATCAGGCAGGAAAATAATCTTCAAATTATAGGATCCATTTATTTCTGTGGTGCAGAAAATTCAACGCTGGTTAAAAGTACCTGAGAGACTCCTTGGAGAATGCTTGAGCGAATTAGCTTGGAAGCCTTTTCATACGGTCCACATTTAATCAAAGGAATAATGGGCTATTTGAGCTGGTATTGCAATGTGGAACATTGGTGTACCCCCCAGAGGTTGGATGTCAGATTACTCCATGCAATGTGATTCTGCTTCAGGCCACAGAAAGAAAAGGAGAACTGGAGAGTGATTTATCTGGGCGGCTCTCATACATCTCATGGGGGAAGCTCCAGAATGGCACCCATAGGTCTCTCGAACCCGATGAGCACAGCTCTGTCTGGCATGTGGCACAAAAGGATGATGAAGAGAAATAAAGAAAAAATGTGCCAAAATAATCAATGGGAAAGAGGGCAAATTGAGGCCTTACATCAGATGTACAGCATTCCTCATCAACTTCATTAGCTTAATACTGTATTCTTATCTCCAATAATGACTGCAGGCAGATGGAAATCGCCATACATGTTTTTGGCATTGTACTAAAATACATCCCTTTAAGGATTTAGAAATTAAAAATTGCTTGGACTCGATTACTACCTATAGGGGGAAAATTCAGTTGGTTTGCGCCTCCTGTTAGCGCCTTAAGAGGGCGCTAATGGGGCGCAAAGCAACAAAGTTCCATCATATTACCCTAATATTTTTGTTGATCTAATGAAAAATAGTCTAATTATTTCTTTGTATTTGTAGTTCCTCATACCAGGCAGCATCCTAGTGAATCTGAGTTGTATGCTTTTAAAGCCTCAATATATTTTCTGTTGAGTGGAGCCCAATACTGCACATGGTGCTCGAACTGATGTCTTATTACGGATTTATATAGGCTGAACTTTACCTCTTGGCTTTTATATTCTATGGGGCAAAAATTCGGTTGCACCCCCCTTTGGGGGGCGTTACTTTTAGCACCCCCGTGCCCTAAATTCACTAGTAGCGCCCCAAAAGGGTGGCGGGGCGCTACTGGAACATAAGAACATATTATGGGGGAAAAATCCAGTTGGTTTGCGCCTCCCGTTAGCGCCTTAAGAGGGCGCTAATGGAGCGCAAAGTAACTAGCGCCCGGGCGAGGCGATATCTGTGCCTCTCGCGGAATTGACCCGACATTTTGCAGCGGCGCTAAACAATACCGCCCGATCTCCTGCGCATGCAGATCTTGACGTCATTCGAGTGTGCAACGCCCTTGCGATGCCCCGGAATGGAAACTGAGTGGCGCCCCCCTCCTTTCCGCCTGGCGCAACCAACGACAGGTAGACTGGAATGCTTCCCAGTCACTGTGGGGCTGGGGGGGTGCTATTTAAAGGGGGCCTCTTCCTGGCTTTTTCTGTGGTAGACATTTTTGCACCACTCGTTCTGAGAGAGAGAGAGAGATTTTGAGAGAGACAAAGAGAGAGAGACTTCTGCATTGAGTCAACGCTGTCTGAGGTAGTTTTGGCTTCTGACCATAACTTTGCAGGTACTTTGGTTTTTGACCTTCATAACTTTAATTGCCAAGATACTATGGGGGCTGCAATGGATGGGGGTGTCGTCCTTCTCCATCGCATTCGGAGGGAACAGAGACGCAGAGAGAGAGTGGCAATCATGGCCAGACGGAGGAGGGCCAACAGGCCTCTGTACAGTAGACCTTAACCTCCCAGGATATTTCGCCAACAGTTCTCCTACATTAATATGACTGAGGAGCAGTGTTTGCAAAGGCTGCACTTCAGCAAGGAGGTGGTCACTGAGCTCTGCCACCTGCTTCAGCCAGATCTGCAGCCTCAACTGAGGAGCAGGACGTCTCTGTCAGTGGCAATGAAGATAACAGTGGCTCTCAACTTCTTTGCCACCGGCTCATTTCAATCAGCTATTGGGGACATCACCAATATCTCCCAGTTCGCAGTGCATTGCAGCATCCGTCAGGTCACAAATGCCCTCTATAAAAGGAGACGAGAGTACATCTCTTTCCCCATGACCCCGGACAAGCAGCAAGAACGCGCAATGGGCTTTGCTAGGATAGCGGGCTTCCCCATGGTGCAGGGCACCATTGACTGCATGCACGTGGCTTTGCGTGCTCCGCATGAGAATGCCGAGGATTTCTGCAACTGAAAGGGGTTCCATTCCTTAAACGTTCAGTTGGTCTGTGACCACAGACAGCTGATACTCACTGTCAATGCCCACTATTTTGGCAGCAGCCACTATGCATTCATCCTGCACCAGACTACTGTGGCAGGACCTTTCCAGGCACCGCATCACCCAGGTGGTTGGCTTCTTGGGCACAAGGGATATCCACTGTGCACCTGGCTGATGACACCGCTCCGTACGCCCAACACCCCTGCTGAGCTGCGGTACAACGAGAGCCAACAAGCTACCAGGAACATCGTTGAGCACACAATCGGCGTGCTCAAGCAACGGTTCCGCTGTTTGGACCATTCTGGGGGAGCCCTGCAGTACTCGCCTGAGCGAGTCTCCCACTTCGTTGTTGTGTGCTGCATGCTGCATAACCTGGCAATCCTCAGGACCCAGCCAATGCCACCGGGCCTTGGAGCACCACCAGAGGAGGAGGAGGAGGAATAGGAGGAAGATGAGGAGGATGATCATCAGCAGCACCAAGGCGGGAGGGAGGCACACAATGTAGAAACTGGAAGGGCCGTCTGTCAATGCTGATAGCAAGCCGCTTCTAGGCCTCTGCTGAGGAAATGGCTTCTGCCATTGAAAACAACATGAATGAAACCAACTCGCAACCCCTAAGCCGGCCAAGGCAACAATGATTGCAAAGACCAAACATGTACATTTTGATTACAAAAACGTATTTATTTTACAAACTCGGTGTGTGTCATTTCCGCATGACAAACTAATAGAAAGAAACACAAAAAAACAGTTATTAACATAACTGGTTCTCACAACCTGGAGATAATGTCCAAAACACTGAACAAAATTTGACCACGAACCTCTTTCTGCCTTTAATAAAAAAATGAACAACATTTTGTCACACCTCCTACTTTTTGCCCTTCGAGGGTGATCTCCTTCCCTTGCGCACTTCCCCCCTTCCCACCCTACTGCTCCTCCGTAATGGGGCCCCAGTGGCTGCAGCAAGGCTGGTGGAAGGCTGCTGATTGTCACAACCTGAGACTGCAGATGCCCTTGAAGGACGGCCTCGACCAGCTCTGGGCTTGGAGGGCCCGGCTGCAGACTGCACCAACTCTGCATTTGCGGCAGCAGTCTGTCCTACAGGCGGTGGCAAGTGCAGTGGAGAAGTGGCAGTGGTGGCAGCAGGAATGCTGTCATCATGAGAGAGGACAGCAACTCCCTGCTCAACCGACAGACTGGCACTCCCACGGGGAAGCACTTCAGCATCCAGAGCAATCTGCTGGAGCACAGATTGCTGGCCTGCTACGGCACGGTGAGAGCCCCGGGGAAATGTATCCGAACCAGCAAGGATGGCAGTAGTCAGTGCTCGCGTGGCCTCAATCTGAGTCTGCATGAGAGCAGTCTGAGATGGGGTCATGGCAGCCAGTGACTGAATTGCAGCACTAAGCATTTGTGTGGCATCCGCCTGTGCTACAGCGAAGTGCTCCACACTCCTTGCCAATGATTCAATGGATTCGGGCACCCTTCCCACTGCATCCATGAGTTCATTGTGCATGTCCACCGCCTGGGTGTTCATTTCAGCGATGATCCGCTCCTCCTCTGCGTCCAGTGCAGCAGGACTCGCTGGCATACTCTCCTTCCAGGGAGAGGCCCCTGAGCTTCCCTACCCCCATCGCGTTAATGCAGCCCGCTGGGTCCTGGAGCTTCACCCTCATCAGACCCTTCCCCCCTGCTCCCCTCCAGGGAAGGCGTGTTCCCAATGTGGGCATGGGCTTCCTCGGGAGAGGGTGGCGCTGATGCTCCGGCTTCCTCTTTCTCCTCGCCTGCAGCTTCACTCCCACTGGCAGCTTGAGGGCCCGTCTCCTCAGCTGGTGAATCACCATCTGAAAGCAGGGAGGTACAAAAGTGGCATTAGCGTGAGGACAGGGTGGCAGTAAGGGAGGAATGAGTGCAGCGATTTAGTAAGTTGGATTGGAAGTGTCAAAGGCTGGTGTTGTGAGGGACAAGTGGAAGGAGAGAGGACAAAAAGGTGACGACCTTACCATTGCTGTCCAGAACGGGGTCAGCGTCTCCAGTGGCGACGGGACTGATCACCCGGCTTGCCACAATCCTGTGAACGTGCACCTGAAGATCGCTGAGGGGTTGGAGCTGAGGTCGCCCTCCACCCATCCGTTGCTGCTGTCTCCTATTATGAGATAGCTTGGCCTGCAAGAAAAAGGACGGCGTCTGAGTAAATATACAACCATGGTCTTGCCTGATGTACCTCCCATAATTGAATAGCCCTTAATGTACGCAGCCATGGTCTTGCCTGATGTGCCTCCCATAATTGAATAGCCCTTAATATATGCAGCCATGGTCTTGCCTGATGTGCCTCCCATAGTTGAATAGCCCTTACTGTATGCAGCCATGGTCTTGCCTAATGTGCCTCCCATAGTTGAATAGCCCTTATTGTATGCAAAGTGTGGAATGCGCGTGTGTGTTTGTAGAAATGGCCATAGGTGTTGGATGAGTGTTGGGCATTGGGGCTTTTAAGACCCTCTGGCCATAGAATGAGTTTGAGATGGAGGGATGGAGAAGTATTGAAAAAAGTCATTCACCCTGACGACCCGAGTGAGGTCATTGAACTTTTTTCTACATTGGATATGGGTCCTGGGCATCATGCTCCTTGGGGAGATGCTCTGAGCCACCTCCCTCCACACTCTTCTGTACTTGCGTGGCAAAGGCCTCCTGCCACTCTCTGGGTACAGTAAAGATCTTCTGCGCTCCACCGCGCCAACCAAAGCCTCCAAGGCCCGCTCGCTGAAGCACTGTGCTCGCTCCCTGGCCCTCTCCATAGTCCTTGCCTGCAAGATTTAGCCACAGGTCTGTCCAGGCTGAGATTCAAGGCTCCAATGAGCAGGGTGTGGCTGGAGAGCAAGATCGACCCTCCCCTTTAAGAACTGGCCGGCGCCAGTTTGTCTGTGTTCAATCGCTAACTGACAGCACTTGCGCTGCGCCTGTGCTCTGAGGTAGCGCCTCGCTCCTCAGCCTTTGCGCCTTAAGAGAGGTGTGTAGCACCTGATTAGGTGCTCCAATCACCTCCAAGAGTGATAAAAGCCAAGTTTGCTGTCAGAGGCGATAATTAGCGCCAGGCACTAAATTTTGCACATGGCCAATAACGGCGCCCCAAACAGGGCGATACTGAATTTTTCCCCCATAAGAACATAAAAAATAGGAGCAAGAATAGGCCACTTGGACCCTCCAGCCTGCTCCACCATTCAATAAAATCATGGCTGATCTCGGGCTCAAAGCCACTTTCCTGCCCGCTCCCCATAACCCTTCACTCCCTTATCTTGTAAAAAATCTGTCTGTCTCCACCTTAAAAGTATTTAATGACCCAGCCTCCATGGCTCTCTGGGGCAGAGAATTCCACGTAGCTCCGCAATATTCCCTGGAAGCGCTCCCCCTCCCTCTTGGGCACTCCAAGGGAATATCGCAGCGCTACGTGCAGCAGTGCCACGCACGCCGGCACGTTGCATAGAAACATAGAAACATAGAAGATAGGAGCAGGAGTAGGCCATTCAGCCCCTCGAGCCTGTTCCACCATTTATTGAGATCGTGGCTGATCATCCAAATTCTCCCCATATCCCTTGATCCCTTTAGCCTTAAGAAATATATCTAACTTCTTCTTGAATATATTTAATGAATTGGCCTCAACGGCCTTCTGTGGTAGAGAATTCCACAGGTTCACCACTCTCTGGGTGAAAAAATTCCTCCTCATCTCTGTCCTAAATGGCTTACCCCTTATCCTTAGACTGTGACCCCTGGTTCTAGACTCCCCTGCCATCGGGAACATCCTTCCTGCATCTAGTCTGTCTAGTCCTGTTAGAATTTTATAAGTTTCAATGAGATCCCCTCTCATTCTTCTAAACTCTAGCGAATACAAGCCCAATCGACCCAATCTCTCTTCATACGTCATTCCTGCCATCCCAGGTATCAGTCTGGTGAATTTTCGCTGCACTCCCTCCATAGCAAAAACATCCTTCCTCAGATAAGACGACCAAAACTGCACACAATACTCAAGGTGCGGTATCACCAAGGCCCTGTACAACTGCAGCAAGACATCCTTGCTCCTGTACTCGAATCCTCTCGCTATGAAGTCCAACATACCATTTGCCTTCTTAACTGCCTGCTGCACCTGCATGCTTACCTTCAGCGACTGGTGCACAAGGATACCCAAGTCTCATTGCACTTCCCCTTTTCCCAATCTATTGCCGTTCAGATAATTGCCTTCCTGTTTTTGCCACCAAAGTGGATAACCCCGCATTTATCCACATTATACTGCATCTGCCATGCATCTGCCCAATCACCCAACCTGTCCAAATCATGCTGGAGTTTCTCTGCATCCTCCTCACAGCACACACGCCCACCCAGCTTTGTGTCATCTGCAAACTTGGAGATATTACATCTAGTTCCCTCGTCTAGATCATTAATATATATTGTGATAACTGGGGTCCTAGCACCGATCCCTGTGGTACACCACTAGTCACTGCCTGCCACTCGGATTAAGACCCGTTTATTCCAACTCTTTGCTTCCTGTCTGCCAACCAGTTCTCTATCCAAGTCAGTACCTTACCCACAATCCCATGTGCTTTAACTTTGCACACTAATCTCTTATGCGGGACCTTATGAAAAGCCTTCTGAAAGTCCAAATACACCACATCCACTGGTTCTCCCTTATCTATTCTACCAGCTACATCCTCAAAAAATTCCAGTAGATTAGTCAAGCACGATTTACCTTTTGTAAATCCATGTTGACTTTGTCCGATCCTGTCATTGTTTTCCAAGTGCTCTGCTATTACATCTTTTATAATGGACTCTAGCATTTTCCCCTCTACTGATGTCAGGCTTACCGGTCTATAATTCCCCATTTTCTCTCTACCACCTTTTTTGAATAGTGGGGTTACATTAGCTACCCTCCAATCCATGGGAACTGTGCCAGAGTCTATAGAATTTTGGAAGATGACCAGCAATGCATCTACTACTTCTAGGGCCACTTCCTTATGTACCCTAGGATGTAGATTATCAGGCCCTGGGGATTTATCGGCCTTCAATCCCATCAATTTTCCTAACACCATTTCCCTACAAATACTGATTTTGTTCAGTTCCTCCCTCTCTTTAGACCCTATATTCCCCGACATCTCTGGGAGGTTATTTGTGTCCTCCTTTGTGAAGACAGAACCAAAGTATGTATTTAATTGGTCTGCCATTTCTTTGTTCCCCATTATAAATTCCCCTGATTCTGACTGCAAGGGACCTGCGCTTGAATTCAACAATCTTTTTCTCTTCACATATCTATAGAAGCTTTTACAGTCAGTTTTTATGTTCCCTGCAAGCTTACTCTCATAATCTATTTCCCCCCTCTTAATTAATCCCTTTGTCCTCCTTTGTTGAATCCTAAACTGTTCCTAATTCTCAGGTTTGCTGCTTTTTCTGGCGCCGCACTACTGCAGGCCTTCCTCTCCTTATTAAAGGGGAGGGGGCCTAGCGCAGCATGAACCGGGGCCCAGCTGGGCCACCAGAGAGCTAGGTGATGGAGCACGGCCGGCACCCCGCCGGCGGGGGGGGGGGGGGGTGCGGTTGAAGAGGAGGCGGGGACGGCAGAGGGGCAGATGCTGGCAGGTGGCCAGCAACAAAAATGGCCGCCTGGCACCTCCCCTTTAATTATCGCCGCCTCGCTGCACATACGCCCCCCTGAACCTGTCGGGCAAAGTGCCCGGCGGTAAGTCAGGGGGCGCTACTGAAGTTTGTGGCCGGGGCGCTGCGCACGGTGATGATGTCATCACCGGAGGCGCAGGGCCTCCTCTTAGGTCGCTAATGGGAGGCACAAAGCAACCGAATTTTGCCCCCTATAACTCTTGTGATAAAACCTAGAATTGCATTAGCTTTTTTAAACAGCCTTATAAATCTGAGGTGTTGCCTTTAATGTCCCATTGGTCTTCCACAGCATCAAGCCTACTTCTATTCAGAGTATAATTACTGCTGTTAATTTTTTTTATCAAACTGCATTACCTCACACTTACTAACATTGAATTCGATGTGCCACTTTTTAGCCAATTCCCCATCTTATCAATATCTCTCGGCTGCTTTCTTTGGTCAGCTGTGGCTTAGTGCGTAGCACTCTTGCTTCAGTAGGTTGAGGGTTCAAGTCCCACTCCAGAGACTTGAGCACAAAAATCTAGGCTGACATTCCAGTGCAGTACTGAGGGAGTGCTGCATTGTCGGAGGTGCCATTTTTCGGATGAGACGTTAAGCCGAGGCCCCATCTGCTCTCGCAGGTGGACGGTAAAGATCCCACGGCACTATTTTGAAGAAGAACAGGGGAGTTATCCCGGTGTCCTGGCCAAGATTTATCCCTCAATCAACATAACAAAAACAGATTATCTGGTCA
Organism: Somniosus microcephalus; assembly: GCF_052327205.1. Lineage (NCBI taxonomy): Eukaryota > Metazoa > Chordata > Chondrichthyes > Squaliformes > Somniosidae > Somniosus > Somniosus microcephalus. Next base: position 56,424,100 of record NC_140995.1, on the reverse strand, counting down.
CTATCACATTGCTGTTTGTGGGAGCTTGCTGTGTGCAAATTGGCTGCTGCATTTCCTACATTACAAGACCGACTACACTTCAAAATACTTAATTGGCTGCAAAGCACTTTGGGATGTCCTGAGGTCGTGAAAGGCATTATATAAATGCAAGTCTTTCTTCTTTCTTCCTAAAGAATTAACTATATATTGTAGGAATGGAGGTTCCTATCTGAATAAGGTATTCGACTCGATGAATCAAATCAACAGGTTTTAATGAACAACGAAGTTAACAGGGAAACTACAGGAGAAACGGTACACAGGTCTAATCAGCTTGCTGGGCACTCGACGACTACTGGAAGATTCTGGAAGCTGACGTCATGACGTCATCGCGTTCTTCGCGCCACTGGTGGTCACGTGATCGACGTCATGACGTCATCACGTGGAGTGCAGGAAAACACAATACAGTACAGTTAACAGGCAGTTTAAAGGTGCAGTCCGCGGCTGCACTACACTGTAGTTAAAGGGATTATTACAAATTGTTCTGGGACCCTTGGTGGCTCCGCCACAGGCGCCCCCCCAGAATCCACTTTAACAGACATTGTCAACCGAGTAGGAAGTTTAATGATCCTGGCCGAACAGCGACGAAACTCAGGCAGCGGAAACGGGGCGTTAGTAGAAGAACCAGTGCCGGATTGCGGCAGAAGCGGCGTCTAGGGCGAGGCAGAAACGGTAGTCAGAGGTGCAGGCGCGTCTGAGGCCGAATCGGGCTGGTGCACGGCTGGTCTGGCGGCCAACGGCGGTCGGCCGCGGCGAGGCGGTTGGGCAGCCACGACAGGCTCACTCCGATCTAGGTGGGCTGGTTTGAGCCGGTCGATAGAGATGGTATCGGACTTTCCACCGACTTCGACTGTGCAAAACGTTTCCCCTGACGAGATGACACAAAAAGGTATACGGCGGCTTGAGCAGGTCTCTGTGACCGTCCTGTCTAATAAAGTCATAGTCCGAACTCATGAGCTCTGTCGGGACGTGAGGCCTCTGCAGGTCATGCTGCGAGGTTGGGATGGGCAGGAAATTCCTAGCCGCCTCCTGATGTAGCAGGAGCTGTTGAGCTGCAGACCATGGTTCGGTGTGTGGAGGGAAAAAGTCACCTGGCACTCTGAGTGTCTGGCCATAAACCAGCTCAGCCGATGAAGACTGAAGATCCTCCTTTGGGGCTGTCCGGAGGCCCAGCATCACCCATGGGAGCCTGTCCACCCAGTTGGGTCCCCTCAAGCTGGCACGGAGGGACGCTTTGAGAGACCGATGGAACCTTTCGCACAGACAATTCGCCTGCGGATGGTACGCGGTGGTACGGTGCAGCTTGGTACCCAGGCCTTGTGCCACTGCGTTCCACAGCTCTGATGTGAATTGCGGACCATGGTCTGAGGAGATGTCCGATGGCACCCCGAACTGAGCCACCCACGATGAAAGAAACGCCCTGGCGACGTCTGCTGCGGTGGTAGCGGCCAAGGGAATCGCCTCTGGCCACCTGGTGGTCCGGTCTACCACCGTCAGGAGGTGTGTGAATCCACGTGACCCGGGAAGGGGACCTACTAAATCCACGTGAACGTGGTCGAAACGGCGCTCAGGCACCGGGAAGTTGGCCACCGGAGTCTTGATGTGACGGTGGACTTTGGATTTTTGACAATCGACGCAATTGTTTGTCCAGTCCCGGATGTCCAAATGCATGCCTTTCCAAACGAATTTGTGGGACAGTAGCCGTTGAGAAGCCCGCATCCCCGGGTGAGATAACCCGTGGATTGCCTGGAATACTTTCTTGCGCCATTCGACCGGCACAATGGGCTGGGGCACTCCCATGGATGTGTCGCACAAGAGCGTGGTTCCTGCCGCTTGAAACGGCACGTCTGCAACCTGCCAACTGGAAGGCGTGGTCCTAAACGCTTGTACCTCTGGGTCTGCCAGTTGATCCTCTGCCAGTCCGACGAAATCGATGCCCAGGTGGACTGCCTGGACTGGAACCCGGGAAAGGCAATCTGCCACGAGATTATCCTTGCCTGACACGTGCCGCAAATCCGTTGTGAATTCGGATATAAACGTGAGGTGGCGCTGCTGCCGAGCTGACCAAGGTTCCGCCGTTTTGGCCATGGCGAAGGTGAGCGGCTTGTGGTCCACGAATGCAGTGAACGGACGGCCTTCTAGAAGGAAAGGGAAATGCCGGATGGCCAAAAACAGGGCTAGCAGCTCTCTGTCAAAAGTGCTATACTTTCGCTCGTTCTTGCGCAGCTGGCGGCTGAAAAAGGCTAACGGCTGCCACCCCCCGTCGACCCACTGCTCTGAACTGCTCCGATGGCGTAGTCGGAGGCATCCATAGTGAGGGCAACAGTCGCGCCCGGGAGTGGGTGTGCCAGCATAGTTGCATCCGCCAACGCCGCCTTGGTATCGCGGAACGCCTGGTCCATTTGCGGTGTCCAAATGAGAACATCCTTGCCCGACTTTCCTTTTAGTGCTTCGTACAGAGGTTGCATTAACCGGGCCGCCTTGGGGACGAAACGATGATAAAAATTTACCATCCCCAAGAACTCTTGCAGGGGTTTGACTGTGTGAGGCCGCGGGAATGCGGTAACTGCCTCTACCTTGGTGGCTAGCGGGACGGCGCCTTCTGGGATAATCCTGTGTCCCAGGAAATCAATACTGGATACTCCAAACGTGCATTTGGCCGGATTGACAATAAGGCCGTGTTGGCTGAGCCGGGCGAAAAGTGTACGTAAATGGGTCATGTGAGCTGTCATATCCTTGCTGGCTATTAGGATGTCGTCCAAATATACAAAAATGAAGGGCAGGTCCCGTAAGACAGAGTCCATCAACCACTGGAATACTTGAGCTGCGTTTTTCAGACCGAATGGCATGCGGAGGAACTCAAAAAGGCCGAACGGAGTGATGACTGCCGTTTTGGGGACGTCTGGAGGATGCACCAGAACTTGGTGATATCCACGAACGAGATCCACTTTAGAAAATATAGAGTTGTCAGCCAGATGTGCCGAAAAATCTTGGATGTGGGGAATAGGATACCTGTCCGGTGTCGTGGCATCGTTTAAGCGTCTGTAATCCCCGCAAGGTCGCCATCCGCCGCCTGGTTTAGGTACTATATGCAGTGGGGAGGACCAAGGGCTGTCCGAACGCCAGATGATCCCGAGGCGCTCCATGGTCTGGAACTCAGCCTTTGCAGCTGCCAGCTTGCCGGCTTCTAATCGCCGCGCCCGAGCGTAAACGGGTGCTCTGGTCATGGAAATATGGTGCTCCACCCCGTGCCGTGTGCTTGCAGCCGAAAAAGTAGGCCTGGTGAGCCCCGGGAATTCGCCGAGCAGGCGCGTAAACCCGTCTTGCGACGGAACCGCACAGGCCACCGACCAGGACACGGCAGTGCTGCGGTGGCAGGGCACTGCGTGGAAAGTGGGCGCATTAATGAGTCGGCAATGTTGGACGTCGACCAGCAGACCGTTGGCACAGAAAAAATCAGCCCCCAGGATGGCCTGTGAGACCTTAGCTGTAATAAAGTCGCAGACAAAACGCTGACCGGCGAAGGTTAAGTTTACCGTCCGTTTACCGAACGTACGCATGGCAGCGCCGCTTATTGCCACGAGGGAAGGCCCCTGGCCGCCGGATAGTAGGTCCAGCTTTGAAGCTGGCAGGATGCTGCACTGTGAACCAGTGTCGCACAGGAATTGTCGGCCCGTAACGGAATCCGTAACGTAAATGAGTTTGCCCGCTGAGCCCGCCGCCATAGCTAACTTGCCATGCTTTTTAGACCCTGTTGTCCGTCCGGGAGGACGCGGGCTTGTTGGAGTTTTTTTTTCTTGAGGGAAACTGCAAGGAGGCCGGCAGCATCGAGCTTTGGCGCCAAAACAGGCGTGGTACGCGCACCATCCTGCTGGGGGAGGGCTGGGCTTCACTCGCGTGGGGGAAAGGCGCCTCGTGGCTGCACAACATTGCTGAGTAACAGTAAATATCTTGTCTGCCTCTGCAGCGAGTTCAGTACCGTCTGTGATGGCAGTGTTGGCCAAGGCCGCCTGAACCGGTTCGGGTAGCTGGCAGAGGAAAAGCTCACGGAATAAAAAACATTGGGGTTCCGCGCCCAACAGCGTGAGCATTTGACTCATCAGCTCTGACGGTTTTGAGTCCCCGAGGCCGGGCATGGAAATAAGCTTGCGTGCCCGCTCCGACTTATTAAGATCAAATACCTGTAGCAAACGGGCTTTAAGCGCTTCGTACTTGCCCTCCTCCGGTGGGCTTCCAAGGATGCTGACAACCCGCGAGGCCATGGCACTGTCGAGAGCGGCAACCACATAATAATAACGGGTCGAATCCGCTGTGACCTCCCGGAGAGCGAACTGTGCTTCTGCCTGGAAAAACCATGCTGCTGGCTGCTGTTCCCAGAACTGTGGCAGTTTAAGGGCGACGGCGTTCGTGTTCATCCTCGATGAAAGTTGTCCGACGAGATCGGGGTCACCAATGTAGGAACGGAGGTTCCTATCTGAATAAGGTATTCGACTCGATGAATCAAATCAACAGGTTTTAATGAACAACAGGGAAACTACAGGAGAAACGGTACACAGGTCTAATCAGCTTGCTGGGCACTCGACGACTACTGGAAGATTCTGGAAGCTGACGTCATGATGGCATCGCGTTCTTCGCGCCACTGGTGGTCACGTGATCGACGTCATGACGTCATCACGTGGAGTGCAGGAAAACACAATACAGTACAGTTAACAGGCAGTTTAAAGGTGCAGTCCGCGGCTGCACTACACTGTAGTTAAAGGGATTATTACTAATTGTTCTGAGACCCTTGGTGGCTCCGCCACAATATCCTATTTTGGAATCACCTTCAAATTTTGACACCATTCCCTCTAGGCTTATATCCAAATCATTGATATACATAGTGAACAGAAATGGCTTCAGAACCCACTTCCAGCCATTCTGAAAATCTGCTCTCTATTTTCTCCCTTCTAACCAATTTGTAATCCAGTTTTCTATCCACCCTGTAATTCCATACCCCTTAATCTTTTCTCATATGCTGTGGTACTTTGTCAAAAGCTTTCTTAAAATCTATGTACACTACATCCACTGCATTTCCTCTATCTATTATGTCTGTTACCTTCTCAAATATTCTCTGAGATTTGTCAAGCACAATTGTCCCTTTTGAAATCCAAGCTAGCTATTTCTGACTATTTTCTCTTTATCTAGATATGTGATCATTTCATCCTTAATTAAAGAGTCAAACTTTTTTTTCAGCGCCCTAATTTTTTGAAAATTGTTGTAACGAAAGAAAGAACTTGAATGCCTATTACAACCTCATGATGCCCAAGAGACATCAAACCAATTAATTACCTGTTGCATTATAGGGCAGGTTGCAGCCAATTTCATTTGAATCTGTGCTCCTTCCTTTGATGTCAAAAAATGATGTTAGTTAAAAATAAAATATAATTCATTGAGGAGGCAGTGCTGCAAGGTGACGCCTTTCACATTCTGTCAAATGTACTGCATCTTTATCCTCTGGCCACTTTCTTTAATGTATGCATGTAGAAGCTTCATTTAGGTAATTCATCAGTGGTTGGATAGAATGCAGTTTCTATCTGTAACAATTATTACTGTTCCGTCAAGTATGCAGCACTATGTAATATGCTTAATTCATTGAACCACATTTTGAAACTCATATATTTCATGCTAATCAAAAAAAATGCCTGCAATTGCACTACACTCAATGTTATCTCAATAGCCCCATAGATCACAGCAGTCTCATAAACAGCAGAACATATGTAGTATGTTTGAGACTAAATCGGCCCTGAAATTACTGGAGAAATAATGGCGAATTAATGGCACTCCATTAGTTCGTAAAAATTCCAGCAATTTGTTAAGAAGAAGAGATATGTCACGAGTTCTGATTCTCCACAAATTGCTGGATGATTTGCGTCGCTCCGCCATTCACCTCGACAAAACTGAAAAAATTGTAACCTCGCCGTGAACCTTTCCATTCAAATTAATTGCGTGTCATGAAATTGCTGGATTTGTGCCGTAAATGCAAATTAATCCTGCCGCAGCCTTTTAAGACTGGTACTTCATGTCATAAGGAACCTATTAATAATAATTGGCCCGTATTTTCTGATCAGAGGCTTCCTGCGTGCGGAGGCCTCCGATCTGGAAAAAATCTACGCTCTTACCTGAGGGCTCCAGAGGTCCGGCCATTTCCACTCCTGGGCCTCTCCACGATGAAATGCACAGGGCCCAGGTATCCCAGGGGCGCATGCGGTTCGCAAGCGTCCCTGGGATCACGTGAGCCAGGCGAGCCAATGGGAGAAGGGAATCTGCCTTCATACTTTTGACAGATAGACCTGTCAAAAGTATGAATGGAGATCACGCCAAAAACAAATAAAACATTAAATACATTTTATTTTTCAATCACCTTTTTAAAATTAGTTAAAATTACATTAAATTAAATATTTTAAACAAAAATTTAATTTAAAAAAAGTAAAGTTTTTTTCCGGGGCTAAAAATAAACTTACCTTTTTTAAAAGTATTTTAAAATTATAAATGAGTGAAAACATTTTTTTTTTTGCTTTTTTAAACTCTTATGCTGGTAAAAGCAGGCCTTATGCCTGTTTTTACCAGGCGTAAGACTTTTAAAGGTTTCCAGCGGGCGGAGGTTCTGCAGAAAGCGGAACTCTCACCCCGCAGAGGCCCTTCTCCAGGGCAGGTGACCGATTTGCCAAGAGGATTCTTGACAGATCGGAAATGCCAGTTTTCAGCGCATGCACTTCGCATGCCTGAAACCGGCATCTGCGAGGTCCCTACGGGTATGTACACAACTCTTACACACCCGTAGGGATCAGAAAATACGGGCCAATGTGATTTATAATGTGGTTATAGTTTCCAAGGTTTCTGTTGTGTAGCGGGGAGTGCTAGTAAACAAGGGCCCTTGAGTATATCATTTAATTGTAGTGTAATTAGTGGCATTGATTTGATTTAATTTAATTTAAATGAATTAAAGGGTAAATCATGGCAGCACAGCTCGGCCCCGTGGCATGCTCCTCCTGCACTATGTGTGAAATCAGGGACACTTCCTGTGTCCCTGACGACCATGTGTGTGGGAAGTGAATCCAGCTCCAGCTACTGGCAGACCGCATTGCGGTGCTGGAGCTTTGAATGGATACATACTGGAGCATTCGTGATGATGAGGACGTCGTGGATATCACGTTTAATCAGTTGGTCACACCACAGGTAAAGGCTGCACAGGCAGGAAGGGAATGGGTGACCACCAGGCAGAGTAGTAGGTGCAGGCAGGGAGTGCAGGGGTCCCCTGTGGCCATCCCCATCTCAAACAGATATACCGCTTTGGGTATTGTTGAGGGAGATGGCTTATCGGGGGAAGGCAGCAGCAGCCAACTTCCTGGCACATGGGTGGTTCTGCTGCACAGGACGGGAGGAAAAAGAGCGGGAGAGCTATCGTGATAGGGGATTCTATCGTAAGGGGAATAGATAGGTGTTTCTGCGGCCGCAAACAAGACTCCAGGATGGTATGTTGCCTCCCTGGTGCAAGGGTCAATGATGTCTCGGAGCGACTGCAGGGCATTTTGGAGGGGGAGGGTGAACAGCCAGTTGTCGTGGTGCATATAGGTACCAACGATATAGGTAAAAACTGGGATGAGGTCCTAAAAGCTGAATATAGGGAGTTAGGAGGTAAATTTAAAAATAGGACCTCAAAGGTAGTAATCTCAGGATTGCAACCAGTACCATGTGCTAGTCAGAGTAGAAATAGAAGGATATTTCAGATGAATACGTGGCAAGAGGAATGGTGCAAGGGGGGGATTCAAATTCCTGGGACATTGGAACCGGTTCTGGGGGAGGTGGGACTAGTACAAACTGGACGGTTTGCACCTGGGCGGGACCGGGACCAATGTCTTGGGGGAGTGTTTGATAGTGCTGTTTGGGAGGGTTTAAACTAAAATGGCAGGGGGTTGGGAAGCTGTGCAGGTAGACATAGGAAAGGGAAGCAAGGATAGAAGCAAAAGACAGGAAGGAGAAAAACAAAAGTGGCAGTCAGAGAAATCAAGGGTGTAAATCAAACATGGCCACAGTAATTAATAATTCTAAAAGGTCTAAGAGTGTTAAAAAAACAAGCTTGAAGGCTTTGGCCTAGAAATTCAGTTGGGCGCGCCAGCCGTTAGCGCCTTAGGGGGAGTAGATCTCGAGCGCTAGGCGCTTATCGCCCGGGCGCAGCGCGATCTGCGCCTCTCCCCAACTTCAGGACACATTTTGCGCCGGTGCAAAGTCTTAGCGCGCGCCCTGCTGCGCGCGCAGATCATGACGTCATTTAATAGTGCAATGCCCTTTGTGCGCTCCAAACCGGAACTTCACTCGCGCCGGCCCATTGTGCGCCGGGCGTCCCGAGCGACTGTGAAGTGGAACGGTACACAGGCCAGCCGGGCCGGGGGGAGCGCTAATTAAAGGGCACTTACCCAGCAGCATAAAGGCCAGCCATTTTGCAGCATTCACTCTTGTGCAACGGTTTTTTGGACAGAGACCAAGGAGGAGAGTTTACTGGTTTGGACCAACACTTGGACAGGTATTTTTGGCTCAGGCCAGAGCTTACCAATTATCTTAGCCTTCATTCAGAGCTCAGTGTTTGCCAGCATATAATGGGGGCTGCATTGGGTGGCAACGCTGAATTTCAGCCTTATGCCAGAAGGGCTTACAGACGCCGTGAGAGAGTGGCAGCCCTGGCTAGACGCAGAGGGGGCAACAGGCGTCGCCAACTGAGGCCTTACCCACGCAGGGTATACCGCCAGCAGACCTCCTATCTGACCATGTCTGCCGCGATGTGTGTTAGGAGGCTGCGATTCCGAAGGGAGGTGGTTACAGACATCTGCCGGCTGCTTCAGAGAGATCTGCAGCCACAGCTGATGCGCAGGACGTCTCTGTCGGTGGCAGTGAAGGTGACGGTGGCTCTCAACTTCTATGCCTCTGGCTCCTCCCAATCCGCTACTGGGGACATCGCTAACATCTCCCAGTTCGCCGTGCATTGCTGCATCCGCCAGGTGACCGAAGCCCTTTTCAGAAGGAGACATCAATTCATCTCCTTCCCCATGACCCTGGACAAGCAGCAGCAGCGTGCAGTGGGGTTGGCAAGAATAGCGGGCTTCCCCATGGTGCAGGGCGCCATTGACTGCACGCATGTGGCTTTGCGGGCACCTCTTGAGCATGCCGAGGATTACCGCAACCGGAAGGGCTACCATTCCCTCAATGTACAGCTGGTGTGTGACCACAGGCAGCGCATCCTAGCTGTCAATGCCCGCTTTCCAGGCAGCAGCCACGATGCCTTTATCCTGCGACAGACAACTGTGGCTGACATGTTCCAGGCACAGCCTCCCCCAAGAGGATGGCTTATCGGGGCCAAAGGCTATCCTTTGTGTACCTGGCTCATGACCCCACACCGCGCGCCCACGACCCCTGCTGAAGAGGCATACAACGAGAGCCATCAAGCGACGAGGAGCCTCATAGAACAAACAATCGGCGTGCTCAAGCAACGGTTCCGCTGTCTCGACCGCTCCGGGGGAGCCCTCCAGTATTCGCAGGATCGAGTCTCCCAATTCGTCGTCGTTTGCTGCATGCTGCACAACCTGGCTATCCGCAGGACTCAGGCACTGCCATCTCACGTTGGACCACCACCTCAGGAGGAGGAGCAGGAGGAGCATGAGGACGACGAGGACGAGGAGTACCAGCCCAGGAGGGACGCACAAGGTCCAAGGGCCGCCCGTCGTCGGCTTATTGAACGTCATTTCTAGGCCCCCTGTCAGGGAATGGCTTGTGCCAATGATAGAACATGATTGCAGCCGCTCCGCAAGCCCTCAGCCGGTTAAGGCAACAAACACTTCAAAGGTCAAACATGGACAATGTGAATAAATAAAATGCTTTATTGTACAAACTCTGGGCCCTTCCCACATGACTACCAAAAACAGAGGAAACCCCCAAAAAACACTCAAACACATTACTCGCTCCCACAACCTGGGGAGGATTAACAAAATAGGGCAACTAAAATGGCCGTCATTCTCGGCCTTCGTCCAAAACAAACATCACATCATCGGCCTTCAAAAAACAAACATCCAATTCTCGGCCTCAAGAAACAAACACAAATGGCCACACATTCGACTATTTGGCCCGCTAGGGCGATGCCTTGGCCATCTTTGGGTGGCCCCTGCCCACCCTGCTCTGCCTCAAAGTAAGGCCATTGGCTGCTGCAAGGCTGGGGGCAGGCTCCTGAGGGGCACATGTCGTGACGGCAGATGCCCTTGGGGGTCGGCCTAGTCGAGGTCTGGGCGTTGAGCGGCCGGCTGTTGATTGCTGCAGCTGTGGCTGGCCAGCATCAGTCGCTGCAGCAGCTCCTGGCAGCTCCACTGGGGGAGTGGCAGTGGCGGCTGGAGGAATGGCGGCAAGCTGGCGGATGGCAGGCACTCGCTGGTCGCCTGAGACACTGGCACTCGCCCGGGCCAGCACTGCAGCATGCGCACCAATCTGCCGAGGGACAGACCGATGTGCTGCTGCAGCGCGCCGGGTGCCCTGGCGATGCCTGGCTGACACAGCGAGTGTGGCAGCAGTGAGTGCCTGTGTTGACCTGTTCACTGACCGCAGCAGAGCAGCCAGTGACTGGACGGCACCACTAATCACCTGACCAGTCGCTGACAGATCTGCCCGGTATTCCGCCCGACTGGTGGCCTCTAAGGGCCCGAACTCGGCCACACTCCGAGAGAGGGAATCGATGGACTCAGGCAACTGTGCCACTGCCGCCATGAGCTCCGTGTGCCGGCGCTCCGAGTCCACGGACAAGTCTTCGAGGCGTTCCATCTCCTCGGTGAAGAGCATCTCCTGACTGGAGGCCAGACTCTCCCTCTGGGGAGAAGGCCGCCGAGCTGGCCGACCCTTCCTGCGTTGCTGGAGGCCGCTGGGCCCAGCAATTGGATTCCCCTCCGACGCATCCCCCCTCTGGGGAGAAGGCCGCCGAGCTTCCACTCCCCTCCCGCCTTTCTGCAGCACGCAGGTCCCAGGAGCTCCCCTCCCCTTCGACACTTCCGCCACGCTGCCCTCCAGGGAAGACGTGTCCCCTACATTGGCCTGGGTGGCCGCGGCTGAGGGTTCCCCTGATGGGCCGCCTTCCTCTTGCTCCTCCTCCTGCTCCTCCTCGGAGGGTCTGTCACTGGCAAGTTGAGGGACCTCCTCTTGACCATCTGAAAGCAGGAAGGCACAAGAGTAGCTTTAGAGTGAGGAGAGGGCGTCAGTGCGGGATGCATGAGTGGTGGCATTCAGCGCATTGGTCAGACAGTGGCAAAGGATGTAGATCTGATGCACAAGTGGGACGAGAGAGGTGCAAAAGGTGATGTCCTTACCATTGCTTCCCAGAACAGGGTCGGCATCTCCACATGCAACGGGCCCAATCACCCGGCTACCCATGAGGCGCTCCATGCGATGTTGCAGGTCGGTGAGTGGCTGGATATGGGGTCGTCCTCCCCCGGTCGCAGTCCGGCTCTTGCGATTATTCGCCAGCTTGGCCTGCAAGAGAAAGGACGGCCTCTAAGTACAGTGTGTCGCCGTGATCTTGTGTGCACTGCCTCCCATGGTGGAATAGCCTGGCCAGTGTGTCGCCATGATCTGGTGTGCACTGCCTCCCATGGTGGAATAGCCTGGCCAGTGTGTCGCCATGATCTGCTGTGCACTGCCTCCCATGGTGGAATAGCCTGGCCAGTGTGTCGCCATGATCTGCTGTGCACTGCCTCCCATGGTGGAATAGCCTGGCCAGTGTGTCGCCATGATCTGGTGTGCACTGCCTCCCATGGTGGAATAGCTTGGCCAGTGTGTTCAGTGCAGAATGTGCAATTGATGCTCATGCCTGTGCCATAGCTGCTGGATGAAGGCTGACCATTAGAGCTTTCAGGTCCCTTTGCCCATAATGTGAGGTGCACATGCAAGGATGAGGAGGTCATTGGAAAGGGTACTCACCCTGACAATGCGTGTGAGGTCATTTAACTTTTTGCGGCATTGGGCACCGGTCCTGGGGACGTCGCTGTTGGCTGACAGCTTGCTGGCGACATGCCTCCAGGCTCTCCTGTAGACGCGGACCATCGCCTTCTTGCCATTGTCCGGGTACAAAACATGGCGCCTCTTCTCCACAGCAGCAAGCAGCACACTCAGATCACGCTCTGAGAAGCGCTGCGCACATTCACGGGCCTTCTCCATGTCTTCAGGCGCTATTTGGGTCCAGCAGCAGTGTTCAGGCCTAGCTGGAGGGCTCCACTATCCAGGGCGTGGCAGCAGACACAGTCAACCCTTCCCCCTTAAGAGCTGGCCGGAGCCAGGGTGTCTGCTGTCAGTCACGAGATGGCCGCACCTGCGCTGCGCCCGGCCTCGGCGCTATCGATCACCACCTCCGGCTTAGCGCCCAAAGAGAGGCGTCCAACAGCAGTTTTAGCGCTCGCCCGAACTAGTAGGGCGAAGCTAATGAATATCGGAGAAATGGCCTAGATTTGGCGGCGGCTGCAAACTTTAGCGGACGCCCCACTTTAGCGCCCCAAAAGTGGCGTCAATGAATTTCTAGGCCTTTGTGTCTTAATGCGCGGAGCATTCGTAATAAGTTGGATGAATTAGCTGCGCAAATAGATGTGAACGGATATGATATAATTGGGATTACGGAGACATGGCTCCAGGGTGACCAAGGCTGGGAATTCAACATCCAGGGGTATTCAATATTCAGGAAAGACAGGCAAAAAGGAAAAGGAGGTTGGGTAGCATTGCTGGTTAAAGACGGGATTAACACAATTGTAAGGAAGGATATTAGCTCTGATGATGTGGAATCTGTATGGGTAGAGCTGAGAAATACCAAGGGGCAGAAAATGTTAGTGGGAGTTGTATACAGACCCACAAACAGTAATGCTGAGGTTGGGGATGGCATTAAACGGGAAATTAGAGATGCGTGCAATAAGGGCACTGCAGTTATCATGGGTGACTTTAATGTACATATAGATTGGGCTAACCAAATTAGTAACAATACTGTGGAGGAGGAATTCCTAGAGTGTATACGGGATGGTTTCCTGGACCAATATGTCGAGGAACCAACTAGAGATCAGGCCATCTTAGACTGGGTATTATATAATGAGAAAGGATTAATTAGCAATCTTGTTGTGCGAGGCCGCTTGGGGAGGAGCAATCATAATATGATAGAATTCTTCATTAAGATGGAGAGTGAAGTATTTGACTCGGAGACTAGCGTCCTGAATTTAAATAAAGGAAACTACGATGGTATGAGGTGTGAGTTGGGTAGGATTGATTGGGGAACGTTACTTAAAGGGTTGACGGTGGATAGGCAATGGGAAACATTTAAAGATTGCATGGATGAACTACAGAATTTGTTCATCCCTATCTGGCATAAAAATAAAACAAAAAAGGTGACTCAAACGTGGCTAACAAGGGAAATTAGGGATAGCATAAGATCAAAGGAGAGGGCATATAAATTGGCCAGTAAAAGCAGCAAACCTGAGGATTGGGAGCTGTTTAGGATTCAGAAAAGGAGGACAAAGGGATTAATTAAGAGGGGTAAAATAGAGTATGAGAGTAAGCTTGCAGGGAACATAAAAACTAACTGTAAATGTTTCTGTAGATATGTGCAGAGATAAAGATTGGTGAAGTCAAGCATAGGTCCCTTGCAGTCAGAATCAAGGGAATTTATAATGGGGAACAAAGAAATGGCGGACCAATTAAATACATACTTTGGTTCTAATGAGAGGGAGGAATTGAATTAAATCAGTATTTGTAGGGAAATGGTGTTAGGGAAATTGATGGGATTGAAGGCCGATAAATCCCCAGGGCCTGATAATCTACATCCTAGGGTACTTAAGGAAGTGGCTCTAGAAATAGTAGATGCATTGCTGGTCATCTTCCAAAATTCTATAGACTCTGGAACAGTCCCCATGGATTGGAGGGTAGCTAATGTAACCCACACTATTTTAAAAAGGTGGTAGAGAGAAAACGGGGATTTGTAGACTGGTAAGCCTGACATCGGTAGTGGGGAAAATGCTAGAGTCCATTATAAAAGATGTAATAGCAGAGCACTTGGAAAACAGTGCCAGGATCGGACAAAATCAACATGGATTTACAAAAGGTAAATCAGGCTTGACTAATCTACTGGAATTTTTTGAGGATGTAACTGGTAGAATAGATAAGGGAGAACCAGTGGATGTGGTGTATTTGGACTTTCAGAAGGCTTTTGATAAGGTCCCGCATAAGAGATTAGTGTGCAAAGTTAAAGCACATGGGATTGGGGGTAAGGTACTGACTTGGATAGAGAACTGGTTGGCAGACAGGAAGCAAAGAGTTGGAATAAACGAGTCTTTTTCTGAGTGGCAGGCAGTGACTATTAGGGTACCATAGGGATCGGTGCTAGGACTCCAGTTATTCACAATATATATTAATGATCTAGACGAGGGAACTAGATGTAATATCTCCAAGTTTGCAGATGACACAAAGCTGGGTGGGCATGTGTGCTGTGAGGAGGATGCAGACAAACTCCAGTATGATTTAGACAGGTTGGGTGATTGGGCAGATGCATGGCAGATGCAGTATAATGTGGATAAATGCGAGATTATCCACTTTGGTGGCAAAAACAGGAAGGCAGATTATTATCTGAACGGCAATAGATTGGGAAAAGGGGAAGTGCAATGAGACTTGGGTATCCTTGTGCACCAGTCGCTTAAGGTAAGCATGCAGGTGCAGCAGGTGGTTAGAAGGCAAATGGTGTGTTGGCCTTCATAGCAAGAGGATTCAAGTACAGGAGCAAGGATGTCTTGCTGCAGTTGTACAGGGCCTTGGTGAGACCACACCTTGAATATTGTGTGCAGTTTTGGTCGCCTTATCTGAGGAAGGATGTTCTTGCCATGGAGGGAGTGCAATGAAGATTCACCAGACTGACACCTGGGATGGCAGGAATGATGTATGAGGAGAGATTGGGTCGATTAGGCTTATATTCGCTAGAGTTTAGAAGAATGAGAGGGGATCTCATTGAAACTTATAAAATTCTAACAGGACTAGACAGACTAGATGCAGGAAAGATGTTCCCGATGGTGGGGGAGTCCAGAACCAGGGGTCACAGTCTAAGGATAAGGGGTAAGCCATTTAGGACAGAGATGAGGAGGAATTTCTTCACCCAGAGAGTGGTGAACCTGTGGAATTCTCTACCACAGAAGGCAGTTGAGGCCAATTCATTAAACATATTCAAGAAGGAGTTAGATATATTTCTTAAGGCTAAAGGGATCAAGGGATATGGGGAGAAAGCAGGGACAGGGCACTGAATTTGGATGATCAGCCATGATCTCATTAAATGGCGGAACAGACTCGAGGGGCCGAATGGCCTACTCCTGCTCCTATCTTCTATGTTTCTATGTTTCTGGTCCTGACATGACACTCAACCTTGGAGGCCCAGAAAGGGATCAATGACACTGTGGTGTCTCTCTCCAGCAGTAGGGAATTGTTCCTAAAGGTTGTTTTAAATTTTTATCTGCCTTAGCTGTATTTTCGTGCCAGTCTTGACATCCACACTCCTGTTGGTGTTGGAAGGCAATAATTTTCAGGATGCAAAGCTGCTTCGACACTCAGAAATGCAATTTAAATAGATTTCTTTCAGAAAATAATTTTGTGATACAGTATGTGAGTATAGCACCGTATTTTCTTCTGTGTCATTTGCTCTGTTGCCTTCTCTCTTCTTAAATTTAATTGGTTAAGGAGATAGACCATTGGGCACAACGTTCATGAGGTCCTAGATGCAACATTATCAACTGGCATTTCTACCAATTTGCGATGCAAATATAGTGCGATCTGAAAGGTGAGGAAATAGGTCAAATTCACGTCGCTCGCTGTGAGAGGCGCCATTCCAGCAATTTCTGGGCATAAATCTTTTTCTGATGGAGCACATACTTTGGACCCTACTTCAAATGGGCTTTCATTAAACACATATTCAGCAGTGAAAAAAGTTACAAAAAATGTTACTAACCTAATTTTAGTCTGTATGTGCAATTAATCCACTGTTCAGAATGTGACTTAACAGTAATAGTGCCCCAAATACAATCAATGCACCCAATCCCTTCAACAGAAATACAAGGATAGGAGAATTTCACCAAGATATGGCATGATTAGTAACAGCACCATTGTGCTCTACCATTTCCTTAAATTATCTTGAGTGTTCTCCTGGATCAGGTCCACAGCGCAAAAAGGGAATTTGGCTAGCTCTTCTGTTTTAATTGGACGTTTTTATAATTTTATATATTAAAACTTTGTCTACTCATCATGGATGCCAAGTAAGGTAAATGCATTTTTTCCATGGTCTGTCAGGAGAGCTTGTCAGATCATGATGACTTGCATACTAAGGGTACCTGCATTTTCCCTTATATTCTGATCAGTGAAAATGCAACCAGAAAACTACGGCCCGGATTTTGCAGTGGTAATGATGGCAAAAAGAATGAGAGCAACGGTGACCTTGAGGGCCACTGGCAGCACCGTCGTCGCCCTGCTCTGAGGCTGCAGGTCTGGTTCCAGGAGGTGGCAGAGTGCTGTGACTACCTCCTTGGTGAAACGGAGCCTCCCAATACACTGCTCCTGGCTTAAGTGCAGGTAGGAGAAGTGCTCTCAGAAGATCCTAAGTGGGTAAAGCCTCCTGCTGAGAGTCCTCTTGGCCCTCCTCCTCCCTCTGTGAGCAGCTTGTCCTCTTCTTCGCTGCCTCTGTTCCATCTCCCTGTCATACTTGAGCACGAGGGGGACTGCAAGTAGAGCCCTCATGACTGGGAGCAAGTGGTGTGAGCAGAACCCTTGAAGTGAGAAGCACGGTGTTCTCCACTTGCAACAACACTTCCTGTCACCTCACCATCTTTAAGTAACTGTAGAAAGCTCCAAACAGTTGCACAAACTTACACAGAGCCAGTACAAATCAAAAAGCAAGTCAGCTGCAAGTTGTTGCTGATGCCTTTAAATAACGCTGGTGGGGAGGGGGGGTCCTTCATGCTGCGGAACGCATCTTCAGCTGCTCGTGATTTAGAGAGGGGGTTGAAAGGAGCGCCAACGTCCAAAATGGCAGATCGTGTGTCAAATCAGCGTTGCACATTCATTGACGTCACAAGCTACTTCATTACCATTTCTCCAGAGAGCGCAGGCAACAACAACGCTACTGATCTTCCTAAAATGGCGACCACCGTGGGCCCCATCGGAAATGGGCAGAAGCAAGGCAGCTGTCATTTCTTCACCAAAACCGGCCTTATCAGAATTTCACAGCCAGGGCATCGGGGACCTGAGTGAATAGGGCAACCAACCTTGTCTCCTTAACCAATCAGATTGAAGGATTGTGAAATAAATAGCGTAAGGACTGAGAAGGAAGTGTAAATTAGAGTTGAATTCAATTCAAAATCAGGTACAGAAAGAGAAATAAAGAGGGAAAGAAAGAATGGATTAAGAGAGAGAGAGAAAGAAGAGACAGAAAGGAGAAGTAAAAAAAGTTATTAAAGTTTTACATTTTACATTTTTAAAACTCCAACAACAATTAATACCTGAAGGAATGAGACTTCATCCTTTTAATAGTTAATTTTTAGTGCCAGAGAGGTTGATTGGTATAATTGACATTGATCACGTCGTTAAAAGGGTACTTGTGCTTGTAATGGAAAAATTGGGTTGCCTTGCGCCTCCCGTTAGCGCACTGAGGGGGCGCCAATGGGGCACAAAGCACCTATAGCCGGGCATGGCGCCGCTAACGCCGCCCACGAAATTCAGCGGTAGGTTAGCGGTGGTGGAAGCTGGTAGCGCCCCGCGGTGCTGAGGCTCCGGCGATGACATCATTGCCGTGCGCAGTGCCCCGCTCATGCCCCGGCCTCAAACTTGGCTCGCGCCCCTGACCTAACGCCGGACGCTATATCCGACAGGGTCAGGATGCTGTGTTTGTGGCCGGGGCAGCACAAATTAAAGGGCAGGTGCCGGGCGACCATTTTATTTCGGGCCGCCTGCCAGCACCTGCCCCCTTTTGCCTTCTCCTGCGGGGTGCCGGCCGCGATCAGTTCCAGTAGCACCATGCCTTCTGCTTGGGGCGCTAACATTCAATTCCAGGCGCGGGGGCACTAACTTTTGCGGGGCATGTTATCGTAAACATAGACCGTGCTATCCTAAACACTGCCGTGCTATCCTAAACACTGTCGTGTTATCCTAAACACTACCGTGCCATCCAAAACATTACTGTGCTATTCTAAACACTGCTGGGCCATCCAAAACATTACCATGCTATTGTAAACACTACCGTGCCATCCAAAATATTACCGTGCTATCCTAAACACTACCGTGCTGTGCTAAACACTACCGTGCCATCCTAAACACTACCGTGCTATCCTAAACATTACCGTGCTATCCTAAACACTACCGTGCTATCCTAAACACTACCGTGCTATCCTAAACATTACCGTGCTATCCTAAACATTACCATGCCATCCTAAACACTACCGTGCTATCCTAAACATTACCCTGCTATCCTAAACATTACCGTGCTATCCTAAACATTACCGTGCTATCCTAAACACTACCATGCTATCCTAAACACTACCGTGCCATCCTAAACATTACCATGCTATCCTAAACACTACCGTGCTATCCTAAATATTACCGTGCCATCCTAAACATCACCGTGCTATCCTGAACACTTCCGTGCCATCTTAAACATTACCGTGCTATCCTAAACACTACCGTGCTATCCTAAATATTACCGTGCTATCCGAATCATTACCTTGCTATCCTAAACACTACCATGCTATCCTAAACATTACCGTGCTATCCTAAACATTACCGTGCTATCCTAAACACTACCGTGCCATCTTAAACATTACCGTGCTATCCTAAACATTACTGTGCTATCCTAAACATTACCGTGCTATCCTGAACACTTCCATGCCATCCTAAACATTACTGTGCTATCCTAAAGACTACCGTGCTATCCTAAACACTACCGTGCTATCCTAAACATTACCGTGCTATCCTAAACATTGCCGTGCTGTCCTAAATATTACCGTGCTATCCTAAACATTACCGTGCTATCCTGAACACTTCCATGCCATCCTAAACATTACCGTGCTACCCTGAACACTTCCATGCCATCCTAAACATTACTGCACTATCCTAAACACTACCGTGCTATCCTAAACATTACCGTGCTATCCTAATCATTACTGTGCTATCCTGAACACTTCCATGCCATCCTAAACACTACCGTGTTATCCTAAACACTACCGTGTTATCCTAAACACTACCATACTATCCTAATCATTACCGTGCTATCCTGAACACTTCCATGCCATCCTAAACATTACCGTGCTATCCTAAACACTACCGTGCTATCCTAAACACTACTGCACTATCCTAAACACTACCGTGCTATCCTAAACATTACCGTGCTATCCTAATCATTACCGTGCTATCCTAATCATTACCATGCCATCCTAAACACTACCGTGCTATCCTAAACACTACCGTGTTATCTGAAACATTACCGTGCTATCCTAAACATTACCATGCTATCCTAATCATTACCGTGCTATCCTAAATATTACCGTGTTATCCTAAACATTACCGTGCTATCCTAAACATTACCGTGCTATCCTAAACATTACCGTGCTATCCTAAACACTACCGTGCTATCCTAAACATTACCGTGCCATCCTAAACACAACCGTGCCATCCTAAACACTACCGTGCTATCCTAAACACTACCGTGCTATCCTAATCATTACCATACTATCCTAAACATTACCGTGCTATCCTAAATATTACCGTGCTATCCTAATCATTAACATACTATCCTAAACATTACCGTGCTATCCTAAACATTACCGTGCCATCCTAAACCATACCGTGCTATCCTAAACATTACCGTGCCATCCTAAACACTACCATGCTATCCTAAACACTGCCGTGCTATCCTCAACATTACCGTGCTATCCTAAATATTACCGTGCTATCCTAAACACTACCGTGCTATCCTAAACACTACCATGCTATCCTAAACACTACCGTGCTATCCTAAATATTACCGTGCTATCCTAAACACTACAGTGCTATCCTAAACATTACGGTGCTATCCTAAACATTACCGTGCTATCCTAAACACTACCGTGCTATCCTAATCATTACCGTGCTATCCTAAACACTACCGTGCTATCCTCAACATTACCGTGCCATCCTAAACACTACCGTGCTATCCTAAACACTACCATGCTATCCTAAACACTACCGTGCTATCCTCAACATTACCGTGCTATCCTAAACACTACCGTGCTATCCTCAACATTACCGTGCTATCCTAAATATTACCGTGCTATCCTAAACACTACCGTGCTATCCTAAATATTACCGTGCTATCCTAAACACTACAGTGCTATCCTAAACACTACCGTGCTATCCTAATCATTACCATGCTATCCTAAACATTACCGTGCCATCCTAAACACTACCGTGCTATCCTAAACATTACCGTGCTATCCTAAACACTACTGCACTATCCTAAACACTACCGTGCTATCCTAAACATTACCGTGCTATCCTAAACACTACCGTGCTATCCTAAACATTACCGTGCTATCCTAAACAGTACCGTGCTATCCTCAACATTACCGTGCCATCCTAAACACTACCGTGCTATCCTCAACATTACCGTGCTATCCTAAACACTACCGTGTTATCCTAAACATTACCGTGCTAACCTCAACATTACCGTGCCATCCTAAACATTACCGTGCTATCCTAAACATTACCGTGCTATCCTAAACACTACCGTGCTATCCTAAACATTACCGTGCTAACCTCAACATTACCGTGCCATCCTAAACACTACCGTGCTATCCTAAACATTACCGTGCTATCCTCAACACTACCGTGCTATCCTCAAAATTACCATGCCATCCTAAACACTACCGTGCTGTCCTAAACATTACCGTGCTCTCCTAAACATTACCGTGCTATCCTAAACATTACCGTGCTGTCCTAAACATTACTGTGCTATCCTAAACACTACCATGCTATCCTAAACATTACCGTGCTATCCTCAACACTACCGTGCTATCCTAAACACTACCGTGCTATCCTAAACACTACCGTGCTATCCTAAACATTACCGTGCCATCCTAAACATTACTGTGCCATCCTCAACATTACCGTGCTATCCTAAACACTACCGTGCAATCCTAAACACTACCGTGCTATCCTAAACACTACCGTGCTATCCTAAACATTACCGTGCTATCCTCAACATTACCGTGCTATCCTAAACACTACCGTGCTATCCTAAACACTACTGTGCTATCCTAAACATTACCGTGCTATCCTAAACATTACCGTGCTATCCTAAACACTGTCGTGTTATCCTAAATACTACCGTGCCATCCAAAACATTACTGTGCTATTCTAAACACTGCTGGGCCATCCAAAACATTACCATGCTATTGTAAACACTACCGTGCCATCCAAAATATTACCGTGCTACCCTAAACACTACCGTGCCATCCTAAACACTACCGTGCTATCCTAAACACTACCGTGCTATCCTAAACATTACCGTGCTATCCTAAACATTACCATGCCATCCTAAACACTACCGTGCTATCCTAAACATTACCGTGCTATCCTAAACATTACCTTGCTATCCTAAACACTACCATGCTATCCTAAGCACTACCATGCTATCCTAAACACTACCGTGCCATCCTAAACACTACCGTGCCATCCTAAACACTACCGTGCTATCCTAAACACTACCGTGCCATCCTAAACACTACCGTGCTATCCTAAACACTACCGTGCTATCCTAAACACTACCGTGCTATCCTAAACATTACCGTGCTATCCTAAACATTACTGTGCTATCCTAAACACTACCATGCTATCCTAAACACTACTGTGCTATCCTAAACACTACCGTGCCATCCTAAACACTACCGTGCTATCCTAAACACGACCGTGCTACCCTAAACACTACCGTGCTATCCTAAACACTACCGTGCCATCCTAAACACTACCGTGCTATCCTAAACATTACCGTGCTACCCTAAACATTACTGTGCTATCCTAAACACTACCGTGCTATCCTAAACACTACCATGCTATCCTAAACACTACCGTGCTATCCTAAACACTACCGTGCTATCCTAAACATTACCGTGCTATCCTAAACATTACTGTGCTATCCTAAGCACTACCTTGCTATCCTAAACATTACCGTGCTATCCTGAACACTACCATGCCATCCTAAACATTACCGTGCTATCCTAAACATTACTGTGCTATCCTAAACATTACCGTGCTATCCTAAACATTACCGTGCTAACCTGAACACTTCCGTGCCATCTTAAACATTACCGTGCCATCCGAAATATTACCGTGTTATCCTAAACATTACCATGCTATCCTAATCATTACCGTGCTATCCTAAACATTACCGTGCTATCCTAAACATTACCGTGCTATCCTAAACATTACCGTGCTATCCTAAACACTACCGTGCTAGCCTAAACACTGCCGTGCTATCCTAAACATTACCATGCTATCCTGAACACTTCCGTGCCATCCTAAACATTACCGTGCTATCCTAAACATTACCGTGCTAGCCTAAACACTGCCGTGCCATCTTAAACATTACCGTGCCATCCTAAACACTACCGTGCCATCCTAAATATTACTGTGCTATCCTAAACACTACCGTGCTATCCTAAACACTACCGTGCTATCCTAAACATTACCGTGCTGTCCTAATCATTACCGTGCTATCCTGAACACTTCCATGCCATCCTAAACATTACCGTGCTATCCTAAACACTACCGTGTTATCCTAAACACTACCGTGTTATCCTAAACACTACCATACTATCCTAAACATTACCATGCCATCTTAAACATTACCGTGCTATCCTAAACACTACTGCACTATCCTAAACACTACCGCGCTATCCTAAACATTACCGTGCTATCCTAAACATTACCGTGCTATCCTAAACACTACCGTGATATCCTAAACACTACTGCGCTATCCTAAACACTACCGTGTTATCCTAAACATTACCGTGCTATCCTAAACACTACCGTGTTATCCTAAACACTACCGTGTTATCCTAAACACTACCATACTATCCTAAACATTACCATGCCATCTTAAACATTACCGTGCTATCCTAAACACTACTGCACTATCCTAAACACTACCGCGCTATCCTAAACATTACCGTGCTATCCTAATCATTACCGTGCTATCCTAAACATTACCGTGCTATCCTAAACACTACCGTGATATCCTAAACACTACTGCGCTGTCCTAAACACTACCGTGTTATCCTAAACATTACCGTGCTATCCTAAACATTACCGTGCTATCTTAATCATTACCGTGCTATCCTAAACATTACCGTGCTATCCTAAACATTACCATGCCATCCTAAACACAACCGTGGCATCCTAAACACTACCGTGCTATCCTGAACACTACCGTGCTATCCTCAACACTACCGTGCTATCCTAAATATTACCGTGCTATCCTAATCATTACCATACTATCCTAAACATTACCATGCTATCCTAAACATTACCGTGCCATCCTAAACCTTACTGTGCTATCCTAAATATTACCATGCTATCCTAATCATTACCATACTATCCTAAACACTACCGTGCTATCCTAAACATTACCGTGCCATCCTAAACACTACCGTGCTATCCTAAATATTACCATGCTATCCTAAACACTACCGTGCTATCCTAAACATTACCGTGCTATCCTAAACACTACAGTGCTATCCTAAACATTACCGTGCTATCCTAAACACTACCGTGCTATCCTAATCATTACCGTGCTATCCTAAACACTACCGTGCTATCCTCAACATTACCGTGCTATCCTAAACACTACCGTGCTATCCTAAACATTACCGTGCTATCCTAAACAGTACCGTGCTATCCTCAACATTACCGTGCCATCCTAAACACTACCGTGCTATCCTCAACATTACCGTGCTATCCTAAACACTACCGTGTTATCCTAAACATTACCGTGCTAACCTCAACATTACCGTGCCATCCTAAACATTACCGTGCTATCCTAAACATTACCGTGCTATCCTAAACACTACCGTGCTATCCTAAACATTACCGTGCTAACCTCAACATTACCGTGCCATCCTAAACACTACCGTGCTATCCTAAACATTACCGTGCTATCCTCAACACTACCGTGCTATCCTCAAAATTACCATGCCATCCTAAACACTACCGTGCTGTCCTAAACATTACCGTGCTCTCCTAAACATTACCGTGCTATCCTAAACATTACCGTGCTGTCCTAAACATTACTGTGCTATCCTAAACACTACCATGCTATCCTAAACATTACCGTGCTATCCTCAACACTACCGTGCTATCCTAAACACTACCGTGCTATCCTAAACACTACCGTGCTATCCTAAACATTACCGTGCCATCCTAAACATTACTGTGCCATCCTCAACATTACCGTGCTATCCTAAACACTACCGTGCAATCCTAAACACTACCGTGCTATCCTAAACACTACCGTGCTATCCTAAACATTACCGTGCTATCCTCAACATTACCGTGCTATCCTAAACACTACCGTGCTATCCTAAACACTACTGTGCTATCCTAAACATTACCGTGCTATCCTAAACATTACCGTGCTATCCTAAACACTGTCGTGTTATCCTAAATACTACCGTGCCATCCAAAACATTACTGTGCTATTCTAAACACTGCTGGGCCATCCAAAACATTACCATGCTATTGTAAACACTACCGTGCCATCCAAAATATTACCGTGCTACCCTAAACACTACCGTGCCATCCTAAACACTACCGTGCTATCCTAAACACTACCGTGCTATCCTAAACATTACCGTGCTATCCTAAACATTACCATGCCATCCTAAACACTACCGTGCTATCCTAAACATTACCGTGCTATCCTAAACATTACCTTGCTATCCTAAACACTACCATGCTATCCTAAGCACTACCATGCTATCCTAAACACTACCGTGCCATCCTAAACACTACCGTGCCATCCTAAACACTACCGTGCTATCCTAAACACTACCGTGCCATCCTAAACACTACCGTGCTATCCTAAACACTACCGTGCTATCCTAAACACTACCGTGCTATCCTAAACATTACCGTGCTATCCTAAACATTACTGTGCTATCCTAAACACTACCATGCTATCCTAAACACTACTGTGCTATCCTAAACACTACCGTGCCATCCTAAACACTACCGTGCTATCCTAAACACGACCGTGCTACCCTAAACACTACCGTGCTATCCTAAACACTACCGTGCCATCCTAAACACTACCGTGCTATCCTAAACATTACCGTGCTACCCTAAACATTACTGTGCTATCCTAAACACTACCGTGCTATCCTAAACACTACCATGCTATCCTAAACACTACCGTGCTATCCTAAACACTACCGTGCTATCCTAAACATTACCGTGCTATCCTAAACATTACTGTGCTATCCTAAGCACTACCTTGCTATCCTAAACATTACCGTGCTATCCTGAACACTACCATGCCATCCTAAACATTACCGTGCTATCCTAAACATTACTGTGCTATCCTAAACATTACCGTGCTATCCTAAACATTACCGTGCTAACCTGAACACTTCCGTGCCATCTTAAACATTACCGTGCCATCCGAAATATTACCGTGTTATCCTAAACATTACCATGCTATCCTAATCATTACCGTGCTATCCTAAACATTACCGTGCTATCCTAAACATTACCGTGCTATCCTAAACATTACCGTGCTATCCTAAACACTACCGTGCTAGCCTAAACACTGCCGTGCTATCCTAAACATTACCATGCTATCCTGAACACTTCCGTGCCATCCTAAACATTACCGTGCTATCCTAAACATTACCGTGCTAGCCTAAACACTGCCGTGCCATCTTAAACATTACCGTGCCATCCTAAACACTACCGTGCCATCCTAAATATTACTGTGCTATCCTAAACACTACCGTGCTATCCTAAACACTACCGTGCTATCCTAAACATTACCGTGCTGTCCTAATCATTACCGTGCTATCCTGAACACTTCCATGCCATCCTAAACATTACCGTGCTATCCTAAACACTACCGTGTTATCCTAAACACTACCGTGTTATCCTAAACACTACCATACTATCCTAAACATTACCATGCCATCTTAAACATTACCGTGCTATCCTAAACACTACTGCACTATCCTAAACACTACCGCGCTATCCTAAACATTACCGTGCTATCCTAAACATTACCGTGCTATCCTAAACACTACCGTGATATCCTAAACACTACTGCGCTATCCTAAACACTACCGTGTTATCCTAAACATTACCGTGCTATCCTAAACACTACCGTGTTATCCTAAACACTACCGTGTTATCCTAAACACTACCATACTATCCTAAACATTACCATGCCATCTTAAACATTACCGTGCTATCCTAAACACTACTGCACTATCCTAAACACTACCGCGCTATCCTAAACATTACCGTGCTATCCTAATCATTACCGTGCTATCCTAAACATTACCGTGCTATCCTAAACACTACCGTGATATCCTAAACACTACTGCGCTGTCCTAAACACTACCGTGTTATCCTAAACATTACCGTGCTATCCTAAACATTACCGTGCTATCTTAATCATTACCGTGCTATCCTAAACATTACCGTGCTATCCTAAACATTACCATGCCATCCTAAACACAACCGTGGCATCCTAAACACTACCGTGCTATCCTGAACACTACCGTGCTATCCTCAACACTACCGTGCTATCCTAAATATTACCGTGCTATCCTAATCATTACCATACTATCCTAAACATTACCATGCTATCCTAAACATTACCGTGCCATCCTAAACCTTACTGTGCTATCCTAAATATTACCATGCTATCCTAATCATTACCATACTATCCTAAACACTACCGTGCTATCCTAAACATTACCGTGCCATCCTAAACACTACCGTGCTATCCTAAATATTACCATGCTATCCTAAACACTACCGTGCTATCCTAAACATTACCGTGCTATCCTAAACACTACAGTGCTATCCTAAACATTACCGTGCTATCCTAAACACTACCGTGCTATCCTAATCATTACCGTGCTATCCTAAACACTACCGTGCTATCCTCAACATTACCGTGCCATCCTAAACACTACCGTGCTATCCTAAACATTACCGTGCTATCCTAAACACTACAGTGCTATCCTAAACATTACCGTGCTATCCTAAACACTACCGTGCTATCCTAATCATTACCGTGCTATCCTAAACACTACCGTGCTATCCTCAACATTACCGTGCCATCCTAAACACTACCGTGCTATCCTAAACATTACCGTGCTATCCTAAACACTACCGTGCTATCCTAAACATTACCGTGCTATCCTCAACACTACCGTGCTATCCTCAAAATTACCATGCCATCCTAAACACTACCGTGCTATCCTCAACATTACCGTGCTATCCTAAACACTACCGTGCTAACCTAAACACTACCGTGCTATCCTAAACATTACCGTGCTATCCTAAACACTACCGTGCTATCCTAAACATTACCGTGCTATCCTAAACACTACCGTGCTATCCTCAACATTACCGTGCCATCCTAAACACTACCGTGCTATCCTAAACATTACCGTGCTATCCTCAACATTACCGTGCCATCCTAAACACTACCATGCTATCCTAAACATTACCGTGCTATCCTCAACACTACCGTGCTATCCTCAAAATTACCATGCCATCCTAAACACTACCGTGCTATCCTCAACATTACCGTGCTATCCTCAACATTACTGTGCTATCCTAAACATTACCGTGCTATCCTAAACATTACCGTGCTATCCTAAACATTACCGTGCTGTCCTAAACATTACTGTGCTATCCTAAACACTACCATGCTATCCTAAACATTACCGTGCTATCCTAAACACTACCGTGCTATCCTAAACACTACCGTGCTATCCTAAACATTACCGTGCCATCCTAAACATTACTGTGCTATCCTCAACATTACCGTGCTATCCTAAACACTACCGTGCAATCCTAAACACTACCGTGCTATCCTAAACACTACCGTGCTATCCTAAACATTACCGTGCTATCCTCAACATTACCGTGCCATCCTAAACACTACCGTGCTATCCTAAACATTACCGTGCCATCCTAAACACTACCGTGCTATCCTAAACATTACCGTGCTATCCTCAACATTACCGTGCTATCCTAAACACTACCGTGCTATCCTAAACACTACCGTGCTATCCTAAACATTACCGTGCTATCCTCAACATTACCGTGCTATCCTAAACACTACCGTGCTATCCTGAACACTGCTGTGCTATCCTAAACACTACCGTGCTATCCTAAACATTACCGTGCTATCCTAAACACTACCGTGCTATCCTAAACACTACCGTGCTATCCTAAACACTACCGTGCTATCCTAAACACTACCGTGCTATCCTGAACACTGCTGTGCTATCCTGAACACTGCCGTTATATCCTAAATGCTGCCGTGGTATCCTAAACGCTGCCGGCTTTATTTTGCCAAGCATGAGGAGGTGGGTTTGGAGGCTTGCGAGGTGGTAAAATCGCACAAAATGGCGGGCGGTCCTGATCCCACCTCCATCCCAATCCCCGAGCAATATACCGAAATGTGTGTTTTCTGTCACCCTTTCCATCCTGCCTCCAAGAGGCGGGATAGGCCCTTAAGGCCCTTAACAACCATTTAATTGCCTCTACTATCCCATTTTGAGGCCTTTCCGATTTTTAGACATTTCCCCCATCCTACACGCCTCCTCTCGAAAACGCCAGGTAATCCTGGCGGCCTCACAATTGGATTGCTTATTAACAGCTGCAGCTCCACCATTACAAAGGAGTTTTCACCGATGATCATTTGCAGTTGGCAGAACTTTGTTGTCCCAGGTCTGAGCGAACATTTAGCAGGCCTACTCATTGTTGTGGAAGTTTGGAGCCTGACACCCATCTCCAGTGTGACCTCCTGAGAAGCCTCTCTCCTCACCTTGACTGAGCGCTTCCTCAACTGAGGTATATACCAGAAGAATGGCGACCATTTAATTCCTTTCCTCCTGGACATTCGCCCCACACTCGCAGCGACCCTGGAGACAAAACCTGCCAGAGACTCCTGCACCTGTTCCTGGAGTTCCAGCACCGCTCTCTTTCTGGATGGACCCAGAGGCATAGGGTCCACATGCAGCTGAGCAGAGCTGGGAGAGTCCTGCGTTCTCCGACAAGGACTCTCCACTGCTGACCCTGCCTCCACCATCTGCTGATGCTCACTTGTGAGCTGTGATACACCAGGTGCCAACACAACTCTATCTCCTGAAGGTCCCACCGAGATGTGAGTGTCAGTGCTGGTGCTGGGTGTGCTGAATTCTGCTGACGCTGCGCCCTCAGAGGTTGCAGCTTCCTCTGAGGAGTCTGGAAGCTCAGGCTCTTCCTCCTGGACAGTGGGGACGGGGGCTTTCAATAGTCCTGTGGGGGAGTAAAGGAAAGAGTTAGAGATGTGAGGTCAAGGTTACATGCACATTGAATAATGCAGATGATCATAAGTCAATCTGTTAGAGCATCAGAATCATTAGCAGTGACTCATGCAATGTCAATGAGAGAGATGCCAAACTATTCTGTCACCAGCTTGCTGTGATGCGCCCATCTGTCCGTCACCCACTTGGGTATCGTCCTCAATCCCAGTGATTTCCAGGGCTGCCTCCTCCCAGGGGGTGAGCTGGGCTACTGAGGGTGGCCCTCCTCCTGTCATGGCTCTTTCCCTGTTATTGTGGGCTCTCTTTTCCTGCAATGAGTTACACAAGTGGTGTTTGAGTGAGAATGAAGGAGTGAGTGTAGAGAATCCATAGCATAGATGCTTAGAAGGATACAAAGGACCCTCCCTGTGTATTGTAAGTTGTTGTTGTCATTGCATAACAGTGATAGGGAGTGTGAGGGCTGCATGGTCGAATAGTTAAGTGAATGTGACCATAGAGAGAGAGGGAATGGGTAAGGGTGCAGGGATGTAAGTGTCAAGTGGGATGTGGAGGAAGAGGTTGGCAAAGCAGAGTGCTGGTGAGGAGAGGCGATGGGGATCAGATTGAGGGTGATGATAAAGTCATACTCACTTTTCCTGTGCGGAGAAGGCCGTGAAACCTCTTCCTGCATTGCAGCCAGGTTCTGCGGCTCATTGAAATGGAGTTGACAACCTGGGCCACTTGTAGCCACACAGCTTTTGTCTGCTGGGGTGGCTTTTTTTTCCCTGAGGAAGGGAACAGCATCTCCTTATTACATCAGGCTCCATGCACCAGAGCTTGGAGGGAGGGCTCATCAAACCGAGGTGCACACTTTTACTTGATTGTGGACATTGTCAGGAAATCAACTCCTTCATACAATTTGCAAAGCGTTTGCAGTCTCCAGAAGAAGCAAGGCTGCTTGCAGGCCTTAAATCCAGCAGCATTGATGACATCATCGGAGGCGACTTTCTGTATGAAAAGACTCATTGGGCCAGAGGTTCCCACATGCAGGAAATCATTTGGCCAATTAGGGGAAAATCCCACTTTTTCAACACATCACTTAGGAGTCGGGGTCCTGACATGATTTCCACATGACACGCCCCAGCCCGCCCACACTGGCAAAATTCAGCCCTACGTTGCTATTCTAAACTCTACCGTGCTATCCTAAACATTACCGTGCTATTCTAAACATTACCGTGCCATCCTAAACTCTACCATGCTATCCTAAACATTACCGTGCTATCCTCAACATTACCGTGCTATCCTAAACTCTACCATGCTATCCTAAACATTACCGTGCTATTCTAAACACTACCGTGCTATCCTAAACTTTACCGTGCCATCTAAACACTACCGTGCTATCCTAAACACTACTGTGCTATCCTAAACACTACCGTGCTATCCTAAACATTACCGTGCCATCCTAAACACTGCTGTGCGATCCTGAACATTACCGTGCTATTCTAAACACTACCGTGCTATCCTAAACTCTACCGTGCTATCTAAACATTACCGTGCTATCCTAAACACTACTGTGCTATCCTAAACATTACTGTGCTATCCTAAACACTACTGTGCTATCCTAAACACTACCGTGCTATCCTAAACATTACCGTGCCATCCTAAACACTGCTGTGCGATCCTGAACATTACCGTGCTATTCTAAACACTACCGTGCTATCCTAAACTTTACCGTGCCATCTAAACACTACCGTGCTATCCTAAACACTACTGTGCTATCCTAAACACTACCGTGCTATCCTAAACATTACCGTGCCATCCTAAACACTGCTGTGCGATCCTGAACATTACCGTGCTATCCTAAACATTACCGTGCTATCCTAAACATTACCGTGCCATCCTAAACACTGCTGTGCGATCCTGAACATTACCGTGCTATTCTAAACACTACCGTGCTATCCTAAACTCTACCGTGCTATCTAAACATTACTGTGCTATCCTAAACACTACTGTGCTATCCTAAACGTTACTGTGCTATCCTAAACACTACTGTGCTATCCTAAACACTACCGTGCTATCCTAAACATTACCGTGCCATCCTAAACACTGCTGTGCGATCCTGAACATTACCGTGCTATTCTAAACACTACCGTGCTATCCTAAACTTTACCGTGCCATCTAAACACTACCGTGCTATCCTAAACACTACTGTGCTATCCTAAACACTACCGTGCTATCCTAAACATTACCGTGCCATCCTAAACACTGCTGTGCGATCCTGAACATTACCGTGCTATTCTAAACACTACCGTGCTATCCTAAACTCTACCGTGCTATCTAAACACTACTGTGCTATCCTAAACATTACTGTGCTATCCTAAACACTACTGTGCTATCCTAAACACTACCGTGCTATCCTAAACACTACCGTGCTATCCTAAACATTACCGTGCCATCCTAAACACTGCTGTGCGATCCTGAACATTACCGTGCTATTCTAAACACTACCGTGCTATCCTAAACTCTACCGTGCTATCTAAACACTACTGTGCTATCCTAAACATTACCGTG
The DNA here is from genome assembly GCF_052327205.1 of Somniosus microcephalus. NCBI lineage: Eukaryota > Metazoa > Chordata > Chondrichthyes > Squaliformes > Somniosidae > Somniosus > Somniosus microcephalus. Next base: position 56,391,881 of record NC_140995.1, on the reverse strand, counting down.
CTATCCTAAACACTACTGTGCTATCCTAAACACTACCGTGCTATCGTAAACATTACCGTGCCATCCTAAACACTGCTGTGCGATCCTGAACATTACCGTGCTATTCTAAACACTACCGTGCTATCCTAAACTCTACCGTGCTATCTAAACATTACCGTGCTATCCTAAACATTACCGTGCTATCCTCAACATTACCGTGCTATCCTAAACACTACTGTGCTATCCTAAACACTACTGTGCTATCCTAATCACTACTGTGCTATCCTAAACACTACTGTGCTATTCTAAACACTACCGTGCTATCCTAAACTCTACCGTGCTATCCTAAACATTACCGTGCTATTCAAAACATTACCGTGCTATCCTAAACATTACCGTGCTATTCTAAACACTACCGTGCTATCCTAAACATTACCGTGCTATCCTAAACATTACCGTGCTATTCTAAACACTACCATGCTATTCTAAACATTACCGTGCTACCCTAAACAGCGCCGTGCTATCCACACACCACTGTGCTATCCTAAACATTTGATCATGGACGGGTGTGTTGATGACTATGCAGGTTGATACATGATGTCTACCGCAAGCTTTTCATAGCCACAATCCTTGAGGGTTCTTCTGTTGCTGATCACTCATGCTATACAAAACACCTCCACGCTAATGGAAACACCACCGTGCCCTACTGTAGTACTTGAGTTTATTGTTTATGCTGATAATTAGGGCAGTATTGATGATACGTTGCATTCAGAGTGCTATTCTTCAAATGACGTGTTGAACTAGAGTCTGTCTAATTCCTTGAGATCCCATGGCACTTTTTGAAAAAGAGCATGGACTCCCTTGGTGTACTAGCCATTGTGCAGTGCTCAACCAACAAATTACCGGTCCTTTATCTCGTTTGCTGTTTGTGGGAGCTTGTTCTGTGCATAATTGGCTGCTGCATTTAGCGAGATAGCAATAGGCTGCAGTTCAAAGTGTGTGTAATGCTTTGAGATTCCTCATCCCAAAACAATAAGAGCCTTATTATGTTTCTGAGATGCTTGTCAGAGAGGAGGTGATGTTCAATATAAATGCAAGTCATCCTTTCTATTCCTGGTTTCCTCCGATTTTCAGCTGGGAATGTTCTTTTTTAAAATTCGTTTATGGGATGGGATGTGGTTAGACTCTTGCTTGTTGGAGATAGTCATTGCCTGGCACTTGTGTGGCGTGATTGTTACCTGCCACTTATCAGCTCAAGCCTGAACGTTATGGGTCTTGTTGCATGCAGGCATGGACTGTTTTATTATCTGAGGAGTTGTGAATGGCGCTGAACACTCTGCAATCATCAGCGAACACCTCCATTTCTGACTTTATGTTGGAGGGAAGGTCAGATAGGCCAGTTTAGGGCTTTGGTTGGTTCTGTGTTTTGCCTTGTGTGCGTGATGTCTTTCCTGGTATTTTAGCCTTTCAGGATTTCTTTTTACTCTTGCATAAACCAGCCTTCTATCCCTTTTTGGCTCTTGTTGGTTTGGGGTAAAAGGTATCTCCTGAGTCTGTTTCCACAGGTTGGGTGGTCCCTTTGGTGATACGATCCAGTTCACCAGATCTTCTCAGATACTTGGAGCTGATGGGACTTTTCTTGATCAGAATTGTTTGAGAATGCCGCAACTCATCATACTGAGCAACAGGTGATTTTGATCCCAGTAAATTCATTGTTTGCGGGTTTGTGGCATTGTTGTTAAAATGATTGTCTGCCTGGATTTCATGTTTGCATAATGCAGTGTTTCTTTGTTATCCTGTGTGGCAAAACTATGGCAGATGGAGTACAATGTGGGAAAGTGTGAGGTCGTCCACTTTGGACCTAAAAGATAGATCAGAGTATTTTCTAAATGGTAAGTAGCTCCAACTGTGAATGAGCAGAGATATTTAAGGGTCCAAGTACAGAAATCACTAAAAGCTAATGGACAGGTTCAAAAATAATTTAAAAGGCTAATGGATTGTTGGCCTTGAGCTTAAGAGGGCTGGAATACAAAGGGGTGGACGTTATGTTACACTGTACAGAGCTCTGGTGAGACACCATCTGGAGTACTGCGTCCAGTTCTGGGTACCGCATCTCAGGAAGGATATCTTTACCTTGGAGGGGGTGCAGTCCAGATTCACCAGAATGATACCGGGGCTAAAAGTGTTAAATTATGAGGACAGGTTGTATAGACTAGGCTGCTATTTGCTTAAGTATAGAGGATTAAGCGGTGATCTAATTGAGGAGCTTAAGATGATTAAAGGAGTTGATAGGGTAGATAGAGAGAAACTATTTCCTCTGGTGGGAGTCCAGAACAAGGAGGAATTACCTTAAAATTAGAGCTAGGCCGTTAAGGGGTGATGTCAGGAACCACTTCTTCACACATAGTAGGGTAGTAGGAATCTGGAACACTCTCAAAAAGCTGTTAAGTTTGGGGGTCAATTCAAAACTGAGATTGATAAACTTTTGTTAGACAAGGGTATTAAGGGTTACGGAACCAAGGCGGGGAGATGGAGTTAAGATGCAGATCTGCCATGATCTAATTGAATGGCGGAACAAGCTCGAGGGGCTGAATGGCCCACTTCTGTTCCTATAAGTTGTATTGTTTGAATTGTCCCTTCCATCTAATCTGTGAAAACATTCATGAATAAAAGGTAAAAAAAATATTGTTAAACTTCGGCAAAAAGACAAAGCAGCTTATGCGCACACTTGATTTTTCTTTGTGTTGCACCTGAGCACAAGTCAGAGAGAGCAAAAAACCATGGGTCAGCAGCACCTTAGGGTTGAAAGCAGCATTCCACCGGAACATCAGTGTGGGGAGGCAGGAGATGAACACTGGCTGGTGATCTCTCAACCTGCAATTTCATTCATATGGCATAACTGTTAAATCCACTGTAGAATCGGGGAAAGTGTCACTTTAAAATCGGGCAGAAAGAAGTGCGATACCCTGTCGATTCAGAAAATGCTGGAAATGTTGATCAGCGACCGAAAGATAAAGATGGATTGATGTTTCAGGTGGGAGCCATCATAGAACAGGACAAAGGTGATGTGCCTCAATAATTCCGAGACTCGAAGGTAGCAGAACAAAACAAGGCTTTTATTAACTTAGAACGAAACACGTAAGCGAGAGAGATGTCGTCCTTCTGGAGATTGGGGCTAGACTGAAGCTAGCTTACAAACGGGGCCAGGTATGGGCGGAGCCCTACACACAGCACATTCCAGCACATTCCAGTATACAATACAGCACATTCCAGTACACAATACAATGAGGTCTGGGGGAAGGGAAATGACTCTGAAACCGATCTCAGTCACAGGCAGTGATGAATGGAAATATTTCATCACATTCACCCCTTCTATAGATTTAGTCTGTTCGGGGGTTTGATAGTCCTCTGCGACCGACGTGGCTGTTGCGGTGCCGCGGGTGTTGGCTGGGTGTCCCCGGTAGCCTCCTGGGTCTCTGCCGGGGGTGCCGCCAGGGTTGTTGAAGGGGTAGTTGGTGGGGGTACCGTTGGTCGGTGTTCTTCCGGGGGTGATGAAAGAGTAGTGGGTGGGTAAGAGTTGCTGTGATCGTCGTTGCCGCTATTGCCGTGGTTGTTGTCGATGCCGGCTGGGGCGACGTCTTTTATGGACACGGTGTCCTCCCTTCCGTCGGCGTGCCGGACATATGCGTATTGGGGGTTGGCGTGGAGTAGGTGTACTGGCTCCACGAGAGGGTCCGTCTTGTGGCCCCTCACATGCTTTCGCACGAGTACCGGACCTGGGGTGGAGAGCCATGACGGCATGGATACGCCTGAGGTGGATTTCCGGGGAAAGACAAACATTCGTTCATGAGGCGTGGTATTAGTGGCCGTACACAATAGCGACCATATCGAATGGAGCACATCCGAGAGGACTTCCTGCCAGCGGGAGATAGGGAGGCCCTTGGTCCTTAGAGCTAGAGTGACTGCTTTCCATACTGTCCCGTTCTCTCGCTCCACTTGGCCGTTACCCCGGGGGTTGTAGCTGGTGGTACGGCTCGTGGCGATCCCCCTGGACAGCATGTACTGGCGTAGCTCTTCACTCATGAAGGACGCCCCCCTATCCGTATGGATGTAGCTCGGCATACCGAACAGGCAGAACAGGCTGTTGAGGCATTTAATGACCGTGGCGCTGGTCATGTCTGGGCAGGGGAAGGCGAATGGGAACCGGGAGTATTCGTCCACAATGTTCAGGAAGTAAACATTGCGGTCGACGGACGGGAGGGGGCCCTTGAAATCTAAGCTGAGCCGCTCAAAGGGCCATGTAGCTTTGATTAAGTGGGCTCTATCTGGGCGGTAGAACCGAGGCTTGCACTCAGCGCAAGTGCGGCAGTTCCTGGTCAGAGACCGAACTTCCTCAATCGAGTAGGGTAAGTTACGGGACTTTATGAAGTGGAACAGCCGCGTGACCCCTGGGTGGCAGAGGTCGTTGTGGAGGGTCTGTAGCCGATCCCCGGTGGCGCTGGCACACATCCCTCGTGAGAGGGCGTCAGGGGATTCGTCAAGGGCCCCTGGCCGGTAAATGATGTCGTACTCGAAGGTGGAGAGCTCGATCCGCCACCTAAGAATCTTATCATTTTAAATCTTCCCCCTCTGTTTATTATTGAACATCAACGCTACCGACCGCTGGTCGGTAAGTAGGGTGAAGCGTTTGCCGGCTAGGTAGTGGCGCCAGTGGCGCACTGCCTCCACGATGGCTTGGGCCTCCTTTTCCACGGAGGAGTGTCTGATCTCGGGCCCTTGGAGGGTCCTCGAGAAGAAAGCTACGGGCCGCCCCGCCTGGTTGAGGGTGGCCGCCAAGGCGAAGTCAGACGCATCACTTTCCACTTGAAATGGAGTGTTCTCGTCCACTGCCTGTAGCGTGGCCCGCTCAATATCCTGCTTAATGCTTTTGAAGGCAGCATGGGCCTCAGCAGAGAGCGGGAAAGAGGATGCTTTCAAGAGGGGGCGGGCTTTGTCGGAGTAGTTGGGGACCCATTGGGAATAATAAGAAAATAACCCCAGGCATCTTTTCAGGGCTTTGGGAGTGTTGGGCAGGGGCAGCTCCCGTAGGGGGCGCAATCGGTCGGGGTCTGGTCCGATTTCCCCATTCTCCACCACGCTGCCTAGTATGCAGAGGCGCGTGGTGTTGTAAACGCACTTGTCCTCGTTGTAGGTGAGGTTGAGTTTTTGTGCGGTTTTCAGGAAACTCTCGAGGTTCGAGTCGTGATCCTGCTGGTTGTGACCGCAGATGGTGACGTTGTCGAGGTAGGGGAAGGTTGCCTGCAAGTGGTGGTCATCGACCATGCGGTCCATCTCCCTCTGGAAGACCGAGACCCCATTCGTCACCCCAAAGGGGACTCTGAGGAATTGGTAGAGGCGTCCGTTCGCCTCGAAGGCGGTGTACGGGCGGTCCTCTGGTCTGATAGGGAGCTGGTGGTACGCTGACTTGAGGTCGATGGTGGAGAACACCCGGTATTGGGCGATTTGGTTCACCATTTCTGATATGCGGGGTAGCGGGTAGGCGTCTAGTAGGGTGTACCTGTTGATCGTTTGACTATAGTCGATCACCATCCGTTTCTTCTCGCTACCCCTTACCACTACCACTTGGGCGCGCCACGGGCTGTTGCTGCGTTCAATAATGCGCTCTTTCAGGAGCCTGTCTACCTCGGTCGCGATAAACCGCCTGTCCTCCCAGCTGTACCTCCAGCTTTTGGTCGCTATTAGCCGGCAGTTAGGGGTAAGGTTCGCGAATAGCGAAGGCGGCTTTACCTTCAGGGTAGCCAGACCGCATACTGTGAGGGGCGGCTGGGACCCACCGTACTTGAGCGTGATGCTTTGGTGGTTGCACTGGAAATCCAGGCCCAAGATCACGCTTGCACATAGGTTCTTCATGATTAATACTTTAAAATTATCATATACAGTTCCGTTAACGCACAATTGTACCGTGCAGTAACCCAGAATGGTCGATGTCTGGGTTTTGTCAGCCATAGAGATGGTACCCTGAGTAGGGACCACCTTTAGGGAGAGTTGTTGTGCCAGTTCTGGGTGGATAAAGCTCTCCGTGCTTCCACTGTCAATTAAGCATTTAACCCGGCACCCGTTTACCTCGATGTCCACCATTGATCTGGATAGCGGGTGCGGCCTGGTCTGATCCACTGTGACCGATGCCACTGTAGGGCCCTGATCGATACAAGATGGCGTCCACGCTGTCTGCTCACAAGATGGCGGACCCCACGAGGTCGGGCAAGATGGCGTCCAAGATGGCCGCTCCCACGGCGCACACGCGGCGGTGGCGGGTTTTCCGGCGGGGTTCCCTCTGCACACCTTCCCGAAGTGCCCCTTCTTACCGCACTTAAAGCAGGTGGTGCCTTTCGCCGGGCACAGGTTTCTGGTGTGCTTTGGCTGCCCGCAGAAGTAGCAGTTGGGTCCCTGACGCGTCGCGGCTGTCGTAGGGCTTCTGGGGGGAGAGCGGGGCCCAGCCGGTGTCGGGCTGTCGGGCGGGGAAGATGCCTTCCAAGATGGCGGCGCCCTCGGTGCACACGTGGCGGCGTGGACGGCGTGGGCTGAAGAGTAGGCGTCCGAGTTTCTCTGGGCCACATCCAGGGATCGCGCGGTGTCCGCAGCCTGTTTCAGGTCCAACCCCGTTTTTTCCAGCAGTCTTTGCCGGATGTAAGTGGAGCTGAGGCCTGTGATGAAGGCATCGCGAACAAGCTCGTCAGTGTACACCGCGGCTTTTACATCTCGGCACTTGCAGTCTTTGCCAAGCATTTTCAGGGTGCTTAGGAACTCCTCCACCGATTCCCCAGGTCGCTGTGCGCGGGTGGCGAGCAGGTGCCTAGCATACACCTCATTCGTAGGCTGCTGGTAATGCGCCTTTAAGATGTCGCAGGCGGCCAGGTACGTCTCGGCGTCTTGGATGAGGGGGTAAACCCGGTGGCTTACCCAATTCCGCAGAATTCCGAGTCTCATCCTTGCAGCGTCCGTAGCGTCTTTGACGGCTGCGGAATTGTCCAGGAAGAATTCCATACACTCAAACCAGTGTCCGAAGCGTGCTGATGCGTCCGGAGCATGTTGATCCAAATCCAAACGTTCGGGTTTCAGGAGTTGATCCATAGTGTTGAAAAAATAAGTTAATAAAATTGATGTGCCTCAATAATTCCGAGACTCGAAGGTAGCAGAACAAAACAAGGCTTTTATTAACTTAGAACGAAACACGTAAGCGAGAGAGATGTCGTCCTTCTGGAGATTGGGGTTAGACTGAAGCTAGCTTACAAACGGGGCCAGGTATGGGCGGAGCCCTACACACAGCACATTCCAGCACATTCCAGTATACAATACAGCACATTCCAGTACACAATACAATGAGGTCTGGGGAAGGGAAATGACACTGAAACCGATCTCAGTCACAGGCAGTGATGAATGGAAATATTTCATCACAAAAGGGAGGGATGAACTTCTTCAGAGCTGTAAGAGGGTTGGCAATAAATCAAATGGCAGTGATAAAAGGCATGTCTTGCTCCCTTTCCCTATCCGCTGCTGATCAAGAGGCTGTGTACTTCCAGCATTTCCTGTTTTTATTTTGGATTTCCACCATTGCAGTTTTATATTATCTCAACGGTTCATTTTATTTTCTTTCTTGTGGTTAATTTTGATTTAGTTTCACTGTAAATTACAGGAATTGCTGTACAATATGTAGAATATATACAATTATATTGCATCACCTGTGGAAATCAGTAATGGTCACCCTGAAAAGCTATCAATAGATATAAACATCAGAGTGTCTGTACAGGTGCCATTTTGCAAAACTTCGCAACTGATGTGGAGATCGCTAGATCGGAACAGAGGTCAGAGAATCGGCCCGATAGTGTTGTAGAGGAGGGAAGACTATCGAAGAGAATCCCCCCACCCTAAAAGTCCTTGGTGTATTTGGCCCACTGCCTGCATTACATTAGCCAATTACTAGTGATCCAGTAACATTGCAGCTGGTTGTAATTGTGATTAATTGTAAAAAAAAAATTGCTGAAAAAGTAAAAGCAGTTTGCATGATGTAATTAATAAAAATATATGTCCATTATCAGTCTTGAGTGCCTGCCAAACACTTGTTAAATTGCAACGGATAATATGAAACACCAGGAGCACAGCCAGGAGTGCACTAATAGGGGGATTGGTGTGGGAAGGCTAGAGGACAAATTAAAATGACACATTTAACTGTATTTCCTGGATCAGGAGATCAGATAATCTGTCAGCCGTGGCTCAGTGGGTAGCACTCTCACCTGAGTCAGGAGGTTGTGGGTTCAGTTCCACTCCAGGGACTTGAGCACATAAATCTAGGCTGACACCCCAGTGCAGTACTGTCAGAGGTGCCGTCTTTCGGATGAGATGTTAAACTGAGGCCCCATCTGCCCTCTCAGGTGGACGTAAAAGATCCCTGGCACTGTTTCGAAGAAGAGCAGGGGAGTTATCCTCGGTGTCTTGGCCAATATTTGTCCCTCAATCAACATCGATAGAGCAGATTGTCTGGTCATTATCACATTGCTGTTTGTGGGAGCTTGCTGTGCACAAATTAGCTGCCGTGTTTCCTACATTACAACAGTGACTACACTTCAAAAGTACTTAATTGGCTGTAAAGCGCTTTGGCACAATATTGTGATAGGCGCCATATAAATGCAAGTCTTTCTTTTTTTTCTAGCATTGGCGGTCTGTAAATGGTCACAAAGAGACTCGTGAGATGTGGTGTGCCTAGAAACGGGAATAAAGATGCAGCTGCAGACCTGGCTGCTCACCTCACAAACACCAACCTCCAGGCACAAAGATCCACAAGGAAGCTGGAATGGAAAGGTAGCACTTACCTTTTCAGACAGCCCTTGCCTTGCTGCCCGCCCCTATAGATCAGAGGACCTAAGGGTTGGCCCAGGCGCAGGGCCCATTGCCAATAACTCAGTCGCTCCGGTGGAGCTGGAGGAGTGGAAGATCCAGGAATGGCCCTTTGCATACCTTATATCCATGCTTGCCATCAGTCTGCAAGTATAGTGGGTGCAAGGGCCGTGCTTCCTTTAATGGGAGTCCTAGAAACCCTGAGGCAAGATAAAGGGGCAGAGATCCAGTGTATGAGTCTCTGCCGCTGTTTCCGATGCCGTGAGCATGGAGAATACACATCACCAGATGCAAATCAGAGGAAAATCAGCCCCGATATGAGATGTCAAACCCCATTTCAATGTGAGAAAATGGTAACAGGATATTTACATTTTAATTTGCATGTCATTTTTAATTACTTGTGGAGGTTTCATTTGTTAGAATAGCTTGTAATTTACAATTGTTTTTGAAAGGCATTTTATTTCTTATCCTTGATTTCGGTGGTGATTAATGATCTCTGGAGCATGCTCTAGTGCTGGTTCCCAGGGCTTCTTGCAATAATTAAGCATTCTGTTCTCAGTCACCCTGCACAGGTGCGGTAGGCAAGCAATGCCAGCTGGCTCTCACATGACACGCGTTCACAAACTTCAACCATCCACAAAAGTTGCACGCATTCGTGTATAAAATGATGAGGGGCCGAGAGAGTGGATAGGAAGGACCTATTTCCCCTAGCAGAAGGGTCAATAACCAGTGGCCATAGATTTAAAGTAATTAGTAGAAGGATTAGAGAGGAGTGGGGGAGAACTTTTTTCACCCAGAGGGTGGTGGGGGTCTGGAACTCACTGCCTGAAAGGGTGGGAGAAGCAGAAATGCTCATCACATTTAAAAGTACTTGAAGTGCTGTATACAAGGCTACGGACCAAGTGCTGGAAAGTGGGATTAGGCAGGATAGCTCTTTTTCAGCCGGCACGGACACAATGGGCCGAATGGCCTCCTTCTGTGCCGTAAATTTCTATGATTCTATAAACAATCACCACCAAAATAATGAGACCGAGAAGTACCTGAACTATAACTGATTGAAATATAAAATATTGACAAATAAAAAAAAAATCTCCTCTTACATCTTTATTCACTAAAACCACTCAAACACCTCACCATTAGTAACACTGAAAGAAAAAACAGCCCCCAGGAAAATGAAATGACAGTGCCATACAGCCAAACTATTGGAAGAGTCAAATAATAATTAAAGACAATATAGCAAGCAAGGATGTGCTACAGGAATAACAGGACAAATAACGGGAAAGTCTTCCACATCCCCTTTGTCCCATTGTACCTTCAATTATAAAAGTTTAGATCCTGTGATCTGTGATGAAATATTCCATTCATCACTGCCTGTGACTGTGGTCGGTTTCAGTGTCATTTTCCTTCCCCCAGTCCTCATTGTATTGTTTATTGGAATGTGCTGGAATGTGCTGTGTGTGTAGGGCTCCGCCCATACCTGGCCCCTTTTGTAAGCTAGCTCAGTCTGGCCTCAGTCTCCAGAAGGAAGATACCTCTCTCTCTTACGTGTTACTTTCTAAGTTAATAAAAGCCTTGTTTTGTTTCGCTAACATCGAGTCTCGGAATTATTGAGGCACATCAATTTTATTAACTTATTTTTCAACACTATGGATCAACTCCTGAAACCCGAACGTTTGGATTTGGATCAACATGCTCCGGACGCATCAGCACGCTTCGGACACTGGTTTGAGTGTATGGAATTCTTCCTGGACAATTCCGCAGCCATCAAAGACGCTACGGACGCTGCGAGGATGAGACTCGGAATTCTGCAGAATTGGGTAAGCCACCGGGTTTACCCCCTCATCCAAGACGCCGATACGTACCTGGCCGCCTGCGACATCTTAAAGGCGCATTACCAGCAGCCTACGAATGAGGTGTATGCTAGGCATCTGCTCGCTACTCGCGCACAGCGACCTGGGGAATCGGTGGAGGAGTTCCTAAGCACCCTGAAAATGCTTGGCAAAGACTGCAAGTGCCGAGATGTAAAAGCCGCAGTGTACACTGACGAGCTTGTTCGCGATGCCTTTATCACAGGCCTCAGCTCCACTTACATCCGGCAAAGACTGCTGGAAAAAACGGGGTTGGACCTGAAACAGGCTGCGGACACCGCGCGATCCCTGGATGTGGCCCAGAGAAACTCGGACGCCTACTCTTCAGCCCGCGCCGTCCACGCCGCCACGTGTGCACCGAGGGCGCCGCCATCTTGGAAGGCATCTTCCCCGCCCGGCAGCCCGACACCGGCGGGGCCCCGCTCTCCCCCCAGAAGCCCTACGACAGCCGCGACGCGTCAGGGACCCAACTGCTACTTCTGCAGGCAGCCAAAACACACCAGAAACCTGTGCCCGGCGAAAGTCACCACCTGCTTTAAGTGCGGTAAGAAGGGGCACTTCGGGAAGGTGTGCAGAGGGAACCCCGCCGGAAAGGGCAGCACGGTGGCATAGTGGTTAGCACTGTTGCCTCACAGCACCAGGGACCCGGGTTCGAATCCGGCCTCGGGCAACTGTCTGTGTGGAGTTTGCACATTCTCCCCGTGTTTGCGTGGGTTTCCTCCGGGTGCTCCGGTTTCCTCCCACAGTCCAAAGATGTGCGAGTTAGGGTGATTGGCTATGATAAATTGACCCTTAGTGTTAGGGGGATTAAATACGTGGGGTTACAGGGGATAGGGTGGGATATGTGTTGGTGTAGGGGTTACGGGGATCGGGTGGGATATGTGTCGGTGCAGGCTCGATGGGCCGAAATGGCCTCTATCTGCACTGTGGGGTTTCTGTGATTTCTGTGATTTCTGTGAAAACCAACCACCGGAAAACCCGCCACCGCCGCGTGTGCGCCGTGGGAGCAGCCATCTTGGACGCCATCTTGCCCGACCTCGTGGGGTCCGCCATCTTATGAACAGACAGCGTGGACGCCATCTTGTATCGATCAGGGCCCTACAGTGGCATCGGTCACAGTGGACCAGACCAGGCCGCACCCGCTATCCAAATCAATGGTGGACATCGAGGTAAACGGGTGCCGGGTTAAATGTTTAATTGACAGTGGAAGCACGGAGAGTTTTATCCACCCTGAACTGGCACAGCAACTCTCCCTAAAGGTGGTCCCTGCTCAGGGTACCATCTCTATGGCTGATAAAACCCAGACATCGACCATTCTGGGTTACTGCACCGTACAATTGGGCGTTAACGGAACTGTATACGATAATTTTAAAGTATTAATCATGAAGAACCTATGTGCGAGCGTGATCTTGGGCCTGGATTTCCAGTGCAACCACCAAAGCATCACGCTCAAGTACGGTGGGTCCCAGCCGCCCCTCACAGTGTACGGTCTGGCTACCCTGAAGGTAAAGCCGCCTTCGCTATTCGCGAACCTTACCCCTAACTGCCGGCTAATAGCGACCAAAAGCAGGAGGTACAGCTGGGAGGACAGGCGGTTTATCGCGACCGAGGTAGACAGGCTCCTGAAAGAGTGCATTGTTGAACGCAGCAACAGCCCGTGGCGCGCCCAAGTGGTAGTGGTAAGGGGTAGCGAGAAGAAACGGATGGTGATCGACTATAGTCAAACGATCAACAGGTACACCCAACTAGACGCCTACCCGCTACCCCGCATATCAGAAATGGTGAACCAAATCGCCCAATACCGGGTGTTCTCCACCATCGACCTCAAGTCAGCGTACCACCAGCTCCCTATCAGACCAGAGGACCGCCCGTACACCGCCTTCGAGGCGAACGGACGCCTCTACCAATTCCTCAGAGTCCCCTTTGGGGTGACGAATGGGGTCTCGGTTTTCCAGAGGGAGATGGACTGCATGGTCGATGACCACCACTTCCAGGCAACCTTCCCCTACCTCGACAACGTCACCATCTGCGGCCACAATCAGCAGGATCACGACTCGAACCTCGAGAGGTTCCTGGAAACCGCACAAAAACTCAACCTCACCTACAACGAGGACAAGTGCGTTTTCAACACCACGCGCCTCTGCATACTAGGCAGCGTGGTGGAGAATGGGGAAATCGGACCAGACCCCGACCGATTGCGCCCCCTATGGGAGCTGCCCCTGCCCAACACTCCCAAAGCCCTGAAAAGGTGCCTGGGGTTATTTTCTTATTATTCCCAATGGGTCCCCAACTACTCCGACAAAGCCCGCCCCCTCTTGAAAGCATCCTCTTTTCCGCTCTCTGCTGAGGCCCACGCCGCCTTCAAAAGCATTAAGCAGGATATTGAGTGGGCCACGCTACAGGCAGTGGACGAGAACACTCCATTTCAAGTGGAAAGTGATGCGTCTGACTTCGCCTTGGCGGCCACCCTCAACCAGGCGGGGCGGCCCGTAGCTTTCTTCTCGAGGACCCTCCAAGGGCCCGAGATCAGACACTCCTCCGTGGAAAAGGAGGCCCAAGCCATCGTGGAGGCAGTGCGCCACTGGCGCCACTACCTAGCCGGCAAACGCTTCACCCTACTTACCGACCAGCGGTCGGTAGCGTTTATGTTCAATAATAAACAGAGGGGGAAGATTAAAAATGATAAGATTCTTAGGTGGTGGATCGAGCTCTCCACCTTCGAGTACGACATCATTTACCGGCCAGGGGCCCTTAACGAATCCCCTGACGCCCTCTCACGAGGGATGTGTGCCAGCGCCACCGGGGATCGGCTACAGACCCTCCACAACGACCTCTGCCACCCAGGGGTCACGCGGCTGTTCCACTTCATAAAGTCCCGTAACTTACCCTACTCGATTGAGGAAGTTCAGTCTCTGACCAGGAACTGCCGCACTTGCGCTGAGTGCAAGCCTCGGTTCTACCGCCCAGATAGAGCCCACTTAATCAAAGCTACACGGCCCTTTGAGCGGCTCAGCTTAGATTTCAAGGGCCCCCTCCCGTCCGTCGACCGCAATGTTTACTTCCTGAACATTGTGGACGAATACTCCCGGTTCCCATTCGCCTTCCCCTGCCCAGACATGACCAGCGCCACGGTCATTAAATGCCTCAACAGCCTGTTCTGCCTGTTCGGTATGCCGAGCTACATCCATACGGATAGGGGGGCGTCCTTCATGAGTGAAGAGCTACGCCAGTACATGCTGTCCAAGGGGATCGCCACGAGCCGTACCACCAGCTACAACCCCCGGGGTAACGGCCAAGTGGAGCGAGAGAACGGGACAGTATGGAAAGCAGTCACTCTAGCTCTAAGGACCAAGGGCCTCCCTATCTCCCGCTGGCAGGAAGTCCTCTCGGATGTGCTCCATTCGATACGGTCGCTATTGTGTACGGCCACTAATGCCACGCCTCATGAACGAATGTTTGTCTTTCCCTGGAAATCCACCTCAGGCGTATCCATGCCGTCATGGCTCTCCACCCCAGGTCTGGTACTCGTGCGAAGGCATGTGAGGGGCCACAAGACGGACCCTCTCGTGGAGCCAGTACACCTACTCCACGCCAACCCCCAATACGCATATGTCCGGCACGCCGACGGAAGGGAGGACACCGTGTCCATAAAAGACGTCGCCCCAGCCGGCATCGACAACAACCACGGCAATAGCAGCAACAACGATCACAGCAACTCTTACCCACCCACTACTCTTTCATCACCCCCGGAAGAACATCGACCAACAGCACCCCCACCAACTACTCCTTCAACAACCCTGGCGGCACCCCCGGCAGAGACCCAGGAGAATACCGGGGACACCCAGCCGACACCCGCGGCACCACAACAGCCACGTCGGTCGCAGAGGACTATCAAACCCCCGAACAGACTAAATCTATAGAAGGGGTGAATGTGATGAAATATTCCATTCATCACTGCCTGTGACTGTGGTCGGTTTCAGTGTCATTTCCCTTCCCCCAGTCCTCATTGTATTGTTTATTGGAATGTGCTGGAATGTGCTGTGTGTGTAGGGCTCCGCCCATACCTGGCCCCTTTTGTAAGCTAGCTCAGTCTGGCCTCAGTCTCCAGAAGGAAGATACCTCTCTCTCTTACGTGTTACTTTCTAAGTTAATAAAAGCCTTGTTTTGTTTCGCTATCATCGAGTCTCGGAATTATTGAGGCACATCATGATCATTACAACCACTGGCATTTCCAATGGGAAACCCACTGTTTTCTCTTTAGAATGACAAGGAAGTGGAAAGGGATCCTCCTGCAGGCCTGTGCCTACTCCTAAAACCGTCGCAGCCATTTCAAATCCGATCACCGAGGGGAACCGAGCTGCCGAGGAGCAAGCACATTCTGTATTTCCTCTCAGATTAGGTGGTATTTTGCTTCATTTCTGCAAGGTCCCTATATTTTTTAACCACCCCCACATTAGGATCATAGGCCAGTGTTTTTACTGTGGAGTCGGGTCAGGTGTGTGTGAGCCGCGTAATGGGTCGGGAACGCAATGTTCTGCTCAGAGGGTGATCTTAGCTTAATGGCCCCACTCAAACCAGTCATGCGTGTTTCCCGGCCCAATTAAATAGAGCTGGTCTGATGACTCGTTTCCAGCACCGATATTTAAAGCAGCCTTGCACTTAACTCATTTGAAGGTTGCTAGAGGAGTGCAGAAGCTGAAATATGAAGGGCTGAGTATTGTTCTCAACTATCAATGATGGATATTCAAAAGCAGAGGGCTGCACCACAGTTTTCTGACGCATCCCTGCATACTCAGGTGGAGGTAGTGAGAGCACGCAGGGAGGCCCTGTTCCCTGCAGATACTGTAGGTGCAAGAGACCTCCCAAAGACAGCAAAAGGGCCTGGTTGGAGATGGCAAAGGAGGTCAGCAGGAGGAATGTGGTGAGGAGGATGTGGATCCAGTGCTGATCTTCTACCTCATCTCCACTTTCTTGCACAATCCCCATATCCCTTGATTCCCTTAATATTCAAAAATCTATCGATCACTGTCTTGAATATACTCAACGACTGAGCCTCCATAGCCCTCTGGGGTAGAGAATTCCAAAGATTCACCACCCTCTGAGTGAAGAAATTTCTCCTCATCTCAGTCCTAAATGACTGACAGCTTATTCTGAGACTGTGACCCCGTGTTCTAGACTCCCCAGCCAGGGGAAACATCCTCCCTGCATCTACCCTGTCAAGTCCTGTAAGAATTTTGCATGTTTCAATGAGATCACCTCTCATTCTTCTAAACTCTAGAGAATATAGGCCTCGTCTACTCAATCTCTCCTCATAGGACAATCCCCCCATCCCAGGAACCAGTCTGGTGAACCTTTGTTGCACTCCCTCTATGGCAAGTATATCCTTCCTTAGGTAAGGAGACCAAAACTGTACACAATACTCCAGGTGTGGTCTCACCAGGGCCCTATATAATTGCAGTAAGATGTCTTTACTCTTATACTCAAATCCTCTTGCAATAAAGGCCAACATACCATTTGCTTTCCTAATTGCTTGCTGTACCTGCATGTTAACTTTTAGTGATTCATGTACAAGGACACCCAGGTCCCTCTGAACACCAACATTTCCCAACCTCTCACCATTTAAAAAATACTCTGCTTTTCTATTTTTCCTACCAAAGTGGATAACTTCATATTTCTCCACATATTCCATTTGCCATGTTCTTGCCCACTCACTTAGCCTGTCTATATCCCCTTGAAGCCTCCTTGCATTCTCTTCACAACTTAAATTCCCACCCAGCTTTGTATCATCAGTAAACTTGGATATATTACATTTGGTCCCCTCATCCAAATCATTGATGTAGATTGTGAATAGCTGAGGACCAAGCACTGATCCTTATGGTACCCCACTAGTTATAGCCTGCCAACCCAAAAATGACCCGTTTATTCCTACTCTCTCAATTTATATTGCCGGATCAGATATGGGAGACCCTCTTTGAACTATTCATGGAACTGCCCACTGCATGAATAGTCCTATGTAGATCATCTCCATTCCCATCACATATATCAATCATCTACAGACCCAGATAAGGACTTCGATGAGGCAGCCTACAGAAGAAGGCTAACACAAAAGCAAAATACTGCGGATGCTGGAAATCTGAATTAAAAACAGAAAATGCTGGAAATACTTCACAGGTCAGGCAGCATCTGTAGAGAGAGAAACAGATTTAATGTTTCAGGTTGATGACCCTTCATTAGAACTGGAAAAAGTTAGAGATGTAACAGGTTTTAAGCAAGTACAGTGGCAGTGAAAGGAGGGAGGGGAGGAAAGAACAAAAGGGGAGGTCTGTGATAGGCTGGAAGGCAGGAGAGATTAAATGACAAATGGTATGATTGTTCAAAGCTAATTTACATCTCTAACTTTTTCCAGTTCTGACGAATGGTTATCGACCTAAAATGTTAACTCGGTTTCTCTCTCCACAGATGCTGCCTGACCTGCTGAGTGTTTCCAGCATTTTCTGTTTTCATTACAGAAGAAGGCTGATGGGTATGCACAATGAAATGCTTGGTGCACTGGAAAGCCTGACGGAAAGCCTGCGGTTAATGTCAAGGGGCATGGAGGAGTCCAGGACTAACTTAGCGCATGGCTTTGCGCAGAGCTTGGAGCCCATCTTTTCCAGTATGGAAGTGGTGTGCAACTCCGTTTGCATACTTGTGGACCCAACCATGATGCAACATCTGATAGCCGATGCCTCAGCTTCCATTGCAGCACAAGCAGCAGCCACCCAATGTCTGAGTGCTGCAGTGGAAGCTCAGACTGCTGCTATCAGTGGCTGTGGATTACAGTGTACAAAGGGGCTTGCAGGGTGTCTTCCAACAGTTTACTAGGATTGCTGAGGCGCTGCCCTGGGGTAGTGGTAGGGGCTCCATGCAGCACGAACCTGCTGTCCTCTCTCAGGAACACAGCATTTGTTCTCCCACCCCTACCACTCTGCCAGTGCCCTTGTTGTTGCCTGTCAGCCAGTCAGCTCGGATTGCTGCTGCCCATGCTGAGATGGTGCAGTCTGCAGCCGGGCCTTCTAGGCCCAGAGCTGCTCAAAGTCGTCCTCCAAGGCCATCTGCAGTTTCCTCCACTGAAAATCAGCAGCCTTCCACCAGCCATGCTGCAGCCACTGGGGTAGCACTATGTAGGAGCATTAGGACAGGCAAAGGCATACGGAGGACAGGCAAAGGTATACGGAAGACGGGCACTAAGGGAATACACAAGGGTGATTAGTTGGCTTTTGTATGCAATATGGCATGGTTTCATTCATATATTTGGTTTGGAATGCTTATTTTGTGGTGGCAATTATTTTTGCATTGTGGCCAAGCGGACGCTGTAATGGTCAATGACAGAGGGAAGGTAAGGTGTGGGACTGTTGGTGAATGGGGAATTGGGGTTGCGGTTACTGGTATCGCACTCGGATGAGTTCTTCACTGACAACCCAGGCAGAAAGGGGCGATCGAGGTTTCCTCCTCCCTTCCTCTTCCTCCTCATGCTCCTCCTCCTCAGCTGCTTGCCGTTTAGCTGGTGGCAAGGGCTGTGCCCTCATGATGTCGAGGTAGTGCAGCATTCAGCAGACCACCATGAATCTTGACATCCACTCTGCCAAGTACTGCAGGACCCCTCCAGAATGGTCCAGGAAGCGGAATCGTTGCTTCAGCACACCAATGGTCTGCTCTATCACATTCTTGTGGCATCATGGCTCTCATTGTATGCATGCTGCGCATGTGTGTGTGGGTTGTGAACCGGAGTCATGAGCCATGTCATCAGCGGGTAGATCTTGTCGCCCAGTAGCCACCCTTTGGTTTGCTGTGGTGGCTGAAATGCAGCTGGCACAGCGGACTTCCGCAGAATGAAGGCATCATGACTGCTGCCAGGATACTGGGCATTGACCTGCATGATTCGCTGCCAATGGTCACACACCAGCTGGACGTTCAGGGAGTGGAATCCCTTATGGTTCTGGTACAGAGCAGAGTTGACATATGGGGCCCACAAAGTGATGTGCGTGCAGTCAATGGCACCCTGTACCATGGGAAAGCCTGCAATCCTAGCGAAGCCATGTGCTTGCTATGCCTGCTTGTCTTTGGCAAGAGAGAATGAAATATAGTCAGCTCTCTTTGAATAGAGAGTCTCAGTCACCTCATTCATGCAACAGTGGATGGCAAACTGCAAGATGTTGAAAATATCTCCAGCTTCAGTCTGGAAGGAGCCAGATACATAAAAGTTCATCACCGTGGTCACCTTCACAGCCACTGGCAATGCGGTCCTCGCCCTGCTCTGAGGTTGCAGTTGTGGCTGCAGAAGGTGGCAGATTTCAGTGCGGACCCCCTTAGTGAAGTGCAGACATCTCACACATTGTTCCTCGCTGAGGTTCAGGAAGGAGAATTGCTCCCTGAACACCCTGTGTGGATGTGGCCTCCTGCTGAGAACCCTTCTCCTCCTCCCTCTTCCAGCAGCTTGTCCTGCTCTGCATGGTCTCTGTTCATTCTCCAAGTCGTGCTAGTAGGGGAATGCCTACTAGGGCACCCATGTCTGGCAGCAAGTGATTTGAGCAGAATAGTGAAGTCAGGACCTGCCACATCACTCACTGTCCACTTTAGCAACTTTAACGAACTCTAGAAAGCACCAAACACTTTTACAATCGCAGCAACAGCTAATAGAAATCAATCAGCAACTAACCTGAAAGTCATTGATGATCCCTTTAAATAGCACTGGTGTGGGGTCCTTCCTGTTGCTGAACACATATTCAGCTGCGCGAGCTTAGAGGGTGTTGGCTGGAGCATTGAGCTCCAAAATGGCACCGCTGTCGTCAAATCAGCATGACGTCATGATCTGCCTGCTCTGCATACTTCTGGTGAACGTTAGCTGTGCGCACGCTAATGCCATCGACAATATGGTGTCCAGCGGGATTCACCCAACAAGTTTGTGCTCGTGCATCAGACGCCATTTTAGTATCCAAACGGCACCCGTAGCGCCCAAACAACGGGCGCTACAGATCCCAATTTTGCGCCGTTTGTTTTTAAATCCCTCCTTGGCCTCACCCCTCCCTATCTCTGTAACCTCCTCCAGCCCTACAACTCCCCGAGATCTCTGCTCTCCTCCAATTCTGGCCTCTTGCGCATCCCCAATTTTTTCGCTCTACCATTGGCTGCCAAAATCCTACGCCCTAGAATACCGCCCCTAAACCTCAATTCATTTCTACCACTCTCTCCTCCTTTCCATCTTTCGGTGGATGTAAGCGATTCCATGGCACTATTTCAAAGAAGAGCAGTGGAGTTTGTCTTGTTTTGCACACTTTGTACAAAACTAATAAATTGCAGGACAACGGAGTATTACAGTTTAAACTCTTTTATGAAGCATCAGGTCTGTGATCTCAATCATACAGTGTGGCAGAACCACTGAATGACTCTGGCTAACTGTACATAATTCTCTTCAATGTTCTAACACCAGCCTAAACCTGTACCATTGTGTTAGGCATTACTGTGTTTTGTATATAGAGTTTGCATGTACGGGGCGTGGCCCCTTTAAGAGCGCGGGAAAACGCGGGCAAACGCGATGATGTCACGTCGCAAACCACGTGACTGCCCAGGCAGTCCTCGTGGCATCTCCGTTGAGTAAAGACCTGTTTCATTGTTCTCCTGCGTCGATCTCAATTATTCGTAGGAATTCGGTAATTCCTACATTGGTGACCCCGTTTTTGTGAACGTTTTCACAGAAGAAGAGCACAGCATGGAGGCAAACGTCGTTTTGCTAAAGTTACCGCAGTTCTGGGAGCAGCAAGCGCCCTCGTGGTTTATTCAGGTCGAGGCCCAGTTCGCCCTGAGGAACATCGATGCGGATCAGACCAAGTATCTTTACGTGGTCTCCGCACTCGACAGCTCTACCGCCTCTCGGATCGTCAGCCTCCTCGAAAACCCCCCAACGGAGCGCAAGTATGAAACCCTCAAAGCGCGGTTACTGCAAGTTTTCGGGCTCACAAAATTGGAGCGCGCCCATCGATTACTCGCTATGCCTGGGCTTGGGGACTCCAAGCCTTCAGAGTTGATGAGCCAAATGCTCACACTCCTGGGCTCAGAACGGGAATGTTTCCTATTCCGCGAAATTTTCCTCAGCCAACTGACTGAACAGGTACAAACCGCCCTGGCCAGATCTGAAGCTGAAGACTGCGCAACACTCGCGGCGGAGGCTGACAAAATTTTCGCTGTAACTCGGCAGTACTGCACCGCCACGAGGCACCCATCCCCCACAGACGCCGCCCCAGCTCGTCAGCCTGCTGGGCTGTGTTTCTACCACGCGCAGTTCGGCGCGAAGGCGAAGCATTGCCGCCCTCCCTGCAGTTTTCCCCCCAAAAATAACCAGCATCATCTGACACTGCGGCCACCGAGGAACGGGTCTAACGGGCACCCCGCGGCTGCGATGGTGATCGGCAACGCGGGAAAATTGCTGTTCATCACCGATACCCTCTCCGGTCGTCGTTTTCTGTGCGACACCGGAGCGCAGTGCAGCATTTTACCCGCGTCCGCCCTCGATGTGCAGACGGGGAATCACGGCCCCGCCCTTGAAGCGGCCAATGGCGGCACAATTAGGACCTTTGGCAGACGGCGAGTGGAGTTGTGCCTCGGGGGGCAACGTTTTCACTGGGAGTTTGTTACGGCCAAAGTTTCCCAGCCCCTCTTCGGTGCGGATTTCCTGTGTGCCAACAGCCTCCTGGTCGACGTTCGGAACCGGCGGCTGATCAACGCAGCCACTTTTAATTCTCTTCCGTGTTATCGCAGTAACACTACGTCACGCACCGTCTCGTGTGCGTTCCCGACTCCTGATGAGTTCACTCGCCTGCTCAGTGAATTCCCCGACCTGACAAGACCCGCGTTCTCCTCCACAGCCACAAAACATGGTGTGGAACACCACATCACCACCAACGGCCCCCCGGTCTACGCGCGGGCCCGGCGCCTGGAACCTGGCAAGCTGGCGGTCGCAAAGGCGGAGTTCGCCACCATGGAACGGTTAGGGATTATTCGCCGATCGAATAGTCCCTGGTCTTCACCCCTCCATATCGTCCCGAAGCCTGGCGGTGGATGGCGGCCATGCGGCGACTATCGACGACTAAATGACGCCACCACTCCTGATCGGTACCCGATTCCCCATATCCAGGATTTCCCTGCCCATTTGGCGGGGAACACCGTTTTCTCAAAAGTCGACCTCGTCCAAGGCTACCACCAGGTCCCAGTTCATCCACAGCACATCCAGAAGACTGCAGTCATCACCCCATTCGGCCTCTTTGAGTTTTTACGGATGCCGTTTGGGTTAAAGAACGTCGCCCAGGCTTTCCAACGCCTGATGGACTCCGTACTGCGGGACCTCAAGTTCCTCTTCGTCTACCTGGATGATATTCTAATTGCCAGTCCTACCAAGGAAGAACATACCTATCACCTACGCACCCTTTTTTGACGCCTCAGCCAACACGGCCTGATTATCAACCCGGCCAAGTGTCAGTTTGGCCTGCACCAAATTGACTTCCTGGGGCATCGCATCACCTCAGAGGGAGCGGTTCCTTTACCTTCGAAGGTAGAGGCGGTGACATCCTTTCCACGCCCGCAGAACATAAAGGCCCTGCAGGAATTCCTAGGCATGGTAAATTTTTACCACGGTTTCGTGCCTAAGGCGGCACTACTCATGCGGCCCCTGTACGAGGCCCTCAAGGGCAAGACTGGCAAGAACCCGGTAGACTGGATGGACGACATGGCCTGAGCGTTCGCTGACACCAAAAACGCCTTAGCCAACACGACTATGCTGGCGTACCCGCTGCCAGGAGCCACCATCGCCCTCACCACCGACGCATCAGACTACGCAGTCGGTCCCGTGCAACAGCAGTGGGTGAATGGGACGTGGCAGCTGTTGGCATTCTTCAGCCGTCAACTACGGCAGAACGAGAGAGCATACAGCACGTTCGACCGGGAGTTGCTTGCCCTTTTTCTGGCCATCCGCCATTTTCGGTTCCTTCTGGAAGGACGTCCTTCCACCGCCTTTGTGGACCATAAGCCGCTGACCTTTGCAATGTCCAAGACCGCCAAACCGTGGTCAGCCTGACAGCAGCGTCAACTGACCTACATATCCGAATTCACCACTGATATACGGCACATGGCCGGTAAGGACAACCTGGTGGCAGACTGCCTCTCCCGCGCGGTCGTCAATACGGTTCATTTGGGCATCGGCTACGCCCTCATGGCAGCAGACCAAGCCTCAGATCCGGAAGTCCAAGCTTACAGAACAGCCATCACCGGTCTCCAGTTGGCCGACGTCAAGTTCCATTCGGCAGGTACCACGCTGTTGTGTGACGTCTCCGTACAGGATCCTCGCCCTGTCGTGCCGGTCGTCTGGCGCCGCAAAGTGTTCGACGCCATACATGGGTTGTCACACCCTGGAATGAAGGCCTCTCAGAAACTGATGTCCGTGAAATTTGTATGGCATGGCATGGCATGCATAAAGATGTCCGCGACTGGGCCAACACCTGCGTGGTCTGCCAAAAGGCAAAGGTACAGCGCCACATCAAAGCTCCGTTGGCCGCCTTCACAGTTCCAGAGCGACGTTTTGACCATGTCAACGTGGACCTGGTAGGACCACTCCCACCCTCCCATGGTTTTTCACACATCCTGACCATGGTTGACCACACCACCAGATGGCCAGAGACGGTTCCCCTGTCATCCACTACTTCGGCGGACGTGGCCAGGGCGTTCATTTCCTCCTGGATCGCCCGTTTCGGAGTGCCCGTAGATATTTCGTCGGACAGGGGACTGCATACTGGTCCCTTCCGCGTGTTAGAAGCAGGGGACAAAACCTTCATGGTAGATGTCGGTGGTAAACCGGACCACATTTTGGTCGATCGCTTAAAGCCAGCACATTTGGACCTCGACCACCCCGTCGAGACAGCACAACCGCCGAGACGGGGTCGGCCACCCATCGTCGTTACGGTAGACCAAATGCGACCGCCCGCCAGACCGCCGGCCGCCCTGCAGCCTCCGCCTCGAGAGTACAGGAGTCATTCTGACAGGTTCGTCAGACCCCCTCACCATTTGACTTTGTCCGTTAAAGCGAATTCTGGGGGGGCGCATGTGGCAGAACCACTGAATGACTCTGGCTAACTGTACATAATTCTCTTTAACGATGTTCTAACACCAGCCTAAGCCTGTACCATTGTGTTAGGCATTACTGTGTTTTGTATATAGAGTTTGCATGTACGGGGCGTGGCCCCTTTAAGAGCGCGGGAAAACGCGGGCAAACGCGGTGACGTCACGTCGCAAACCACGTGACTGCCCAGGCAGTCCTCGTGGCATCTCCGTTGAGTAAAGACCTGTTTCATTCTTCTCCTGCGTCGATCTCAATTATTCCTAGGAATTCGGTAATTCCTACAACAGCACAGTGGGGACAAGATGAAGTCAGGACCCCTTACAGATGCCTACAGGCCAATGACAACTCAGCATGTGATCACATGTGAATATAATAGGTATTCCTTACAGATGCCTGCGGGCCAATGATAATTCAATATGCAAATGTTACATCCCGTTTCTTTTAGAAGAAAAATGTTATGCATTACTTTTAATCCTTTCTTCTACATAATGCTCTCGGTAGCATAAACATATAAGTAAACTCAGCATTTAACTAGCGCTGAAAACATCTCAACGTTTCAATAACAATGTACAGGTTTTTTTTAGCGATCCGCCTACACCCTTTGACAGTTCACAAGTCAAGGATAACTCTAGGCTTGACCTCTCGTCCCGACCTTGGGAACTGAGCATGCTCCTGAATCAATCAACAATTCAGGTTCAAGTTTAGGTTCAGGTAAGTATGATGTGTTTTGTGTATTGCTCTGTTCATCACACTCTGTTGAACTGATCCTCTCGCCTGAATGACGGTGTTGTACCTTGGTGTTCAGGAGGTGCCTGCGATTGCAGCAGTACACCTGCCCTTCTGGGGTGTGGATGTGATACGATCGCTCAGTGTCAGCTGGCTGGATGACGACTGCTGGCTTCCAGTAGTCATGCTCCTGGATTCTGACGGATTCTCCATTGTGCAGCGGCGGCAGTAGTCTAGCTGACCTGTCATAATATCTCTTTTGGTGTTACTGTCTCTGTACACATTTTGCATGCACTTGCTTGCAGCTGACGACCTCTGGCTGCAGCTGCTGGTTGGTGCTTGGAAGGATTGAGCGAAGTCTGCGGCTCATCAACAGCTGTGCTGGTGACTTGAAGTTGTCAACCGGAGTGTTGCGGTACTCAAGGAGACTGATGTAGGGGTCTCTTTTGTCTGCTTTCGCTTTGTCCATGAGTGTTTTTGAAATCTGGACAGTTTTTTCAGCAAGGCCATTACGTTGAGGGTAATGTGGGCTGGATGTGACATGTGTGAAATCCCATGCCTTGGCAAATGACTCGAACTCTTTTGATTTGTATTGGGGGCCATTGTCTGAGACTAAAGTCTCTACCATGCCATGCCTGGCAAAGGCTGCCTTTAGCTTGTGGATCACAGCTGCAGATGTGGTGCTGTGAAGCTTGTCCAATTCAAAAAATCTGCTGTAGTAATCAACAGTCACTATTTAGTCCTCGTTGTTCCATGTGAACAGATCCGTTGCCGCGACCTGCCAGGGCCTGTCTGGGATACGGTGAGGTATCATGGGCTCTTTGACATTTGATGGGCGGCGTTCTAGACAAATGGAACATTTTCCGACAATGTCCTCAATGTGTTTGCACATTCCGGGCCAAAACATAATGTCACGTGCTCTTTGTTTGCATTTTTCCACGCCCATATGTCCAGCATGAATTTTTGTCAACATCTCTCCTCTGAGACTGGTAGGAATGATGATTTTCTCCCCTTTGAAGATGTTTCTATTGATTTGTGACAGTTCGTCTCTGTGGTTCCAGAATTCAGATATGTTCTGAGGGCATTTCCTCCTTTCCTCAGGCCATCCTTCATGTATGACTTTGCTCAGCAGTGTGAGTTGTGCATCTTTCTCTGTTCCTGCTCGGATCTCCTTCAGTTTTGAGTCACTCACAGGTAAGCTGTTGTACACCATGTGCACCTGCACATCCATGCCTTCACTGAGGCTGCTGTCCTGGTAGCTAAGAGGCTTTCTGGAGAGCGTGTCTGCGACAGGAATGTCTTTGCCTGGACGGTGAATGATTGTGAAGTCGTACTTCTGTAGCTGAAGGATCATTCTCTGTAGCCTTGGTGGGGCTGTGGCTAGTGGTTTCCTCATGATTGACTCGAGGGGCTTGTGGTCGGATTCCACAATGACTTGTCGGCCATAGACATACTGGTGGAAACACTTACATCCAAACAGAATTGCATATAGCTCTTTCTCGATTTGAGCATAGTTGATTTCACTATCTGTGAGAGATCTGGAAACGTAGCCAATGGGCTTTCCTTCTTGCAGTAATACTGCACCTAGTCCGTACTTTGGCGCGTCCATTTGTAGTCTGAGCTCTTTGTTGGGGTCGAAGTAGGCAAGAACCGGTCCTGGTTCTCTGGTGATTAGGTCTTTCATTTTCTGAAATGCTGTGTCATGTTGTTTGTCCCACAGGAACTCATTGGGTTGTTTGAGCAACTGACGCATGGGTGCGTTGATTTCGGAGATTCTCAGGGCAAACTTGGCTAAGTAGTTAACCATGCCTAGTACTGTCTCTAGCTCTGCGCGGTTCTTCGGCGGCTCCATCTTCTTGATGGCGGAGATTTTCTCTGGATCCGGCTTAATGCCATCAGTTGAGAGGCGATGCCCGAAATAACTGATCTCGGTGGATCCGATTATGCTTTTTTCGGGGTTGAGCCGAATACCTTTCTCCCGTGATCTTTGTAGCATCGCACGGAGGTTCCTGTCATGTTCCTCTCTATTCCTGCCATAGATGAGGATGTCGTCTACGATTGCGACTACTCCGTCGAGGCCTTCATAGGTTTCGTCGATCTTCCGCTGGAATTCATCCTGAGCTGAGATAAGACCAAATGGTAAACGCAGAAATCGGTAGCGTCCAAATGGTGTGTTGAACGTTGTTAGCTTAGATGACTCTTCCGTGAGCTTGATAGTCCAGTATCCTGATCGTGCGTCCATTACACTGAAGTAACGTATTCCCACTAGCTTGGGTGTGATGTCATCTAGCGTTGGTAGAGGGTAGTGAGGGCATTTGATAGCCTTGTTCAAAACTCTGGGGTCGAGACAGACTCTGAGCTTGCCTGTATGTGGTTTCTCAACCACTACTAACGCGTTGACCCACTCTGTCGGTTCTGTTTCCCGGACGATGATTTCTGTATTCTCCATGCTTTCCAGCTCCTCCTTCAGGCGACTACATAGAGCAAGGGGTATCCTTCTCGGTGGGCAAACCACAGGGGTTGCTGCTGGGTCAAGGTGAATAGTGCATTCACCTGGGAATAGTCCGATTCCTTTGAAAACGTCAGCAAACTCCTCCATGACTGTCTGCTTCTCAACTGGTGCTGTCAATGATAGCACTAGCTTGACGAGGTCCATGTCTAAACATGCCTTTAGACCTAGCACTGGAGGTGCTCGAGTGTCAACAATGTAAAAGTCCAACATCATGTCGCTCTCTTTGTACTTGCATTTCATCACGCATGTGCCTTTTACAATGAGCTGCTCACCCCCATAACCGGTCAGTCTACATGAGGTGGGCTGTAGCTCACACTCATCCTTCAAGCTGTGATACTCACTCAGAGGAATTACATTAACCTGAGGTCCAGTGTCTAGTTTAAACTTAAGCTCTTTGCCCTGTTTTCCTATCTCAATATCGGCAAAGGCTTGCTCAGTCTCTGAAATCTGTTTTTTCTGTGACACAGAATCAATAAACAGTTCCTCTGCATTTGGCGCTCTATCTGGCATTTGGCTGTCACTCACTGTGTGTACTACTTCTCCAAAAACAGTCCTGGAAACTTTAGCAAAGTGGTTCCGTTTACCACATTCAGCACATTGACTTCCTTTGGCAGGGCATTGTTCCTTTTCTCCATGCATCTTGTTTCCACAGTATCCACAGTTTTTGAAGCGTTTTATGTCTGTGTCGCCCATTTTTAGAACTCTCTCTGTTCTTTCTGTTCTGAAAGACGCTCTCTGGGTGGTGTTCTTTGGTGTGTGTCTATTAACTGCGTGCACTGTCTGTTCACGTGAGCTGCTCGTGGTGCCGGTTATGGTTTTCAGCTGTGCTTGGGCTATCTCGTGCGATCTAGCTATGTCCATAGCTTTGTCCAGCGTTAGCCTGGACCCAACATTCAAAAGTTTCTCTCTCACTTTAGCTGAATGTATTCCAAACACGATGCGGTCTCTGACCATCTCATCTTTATCAGCATATTCACAGTCTTTTACCAGCAGTTTTAACTCAGTCACGAACTGTTCAAACAACTCACTAGCTCCTTGTACTTTCTCCTGAAACTTGTACCTAGCGAATACCGTATTTGTCTTGGGCATCACATATGCTTCAAAACGGTCAAAATAACTTTTCAGTACCTTTGCTTCATCCGCGGTGAGAGACCATGTGTTAAAAATGTCTCTCCCTTTTTCTCCGAACCACAGGAGTAGGTAACTGTATCTTTCTTCCTCCCCTTTGCTTTTCAGCGGACCCGAGAATATCAACTGCACATGTTGCTTGAACTTGCGCCATTCGCTATGTAAGTTCAAAGATTCCCAATTCATTCGAGGTAAGGGAGCTCCAACGATGTCCATTTCAAATCCCTGTTCTGACACCATGTCTTGTTTTGCACACTTTGTACAAAACTAATAAATTGCAGGACAACGGAGTATTACAGTTTAAACTCTTTTATGAAGCATCAGGTCTGTGATCTCAATCATACGGCACAGTGGGGACAAGATGGGGTCAGGACCCCTTACAGATGACTACAGGCCAATGACAACTCAGCATGTGATCACATGTGAATATAATAGGTATTCCTTACAGATGCCTGCAGGCCAATGTTAATTCAATATGCAAATGTTACAGAGTTCTCCCCAGTGTCCTGGTCAACATTTATCCCTCAACCATCATCACTAAAGAACAGATTACCTGGTCATTACCACATTGCTGTTTGTTGGAGCTTGCTGTGCGCATATTAGCTGCTGCGTTTCCCAACATTACAACAGTAGCTACACTTCAGAAAGTACTTCATAGGCTGTAGAGCGGCTTGGGACATACTGATGTTGTGAAAGGAGATATATAAATGGAAGCTCTTTTCTTTCTTTTTAAATGCTCCTTATAACCTACCTCTTTGACCAAGTTTTGGTCATCTGTCCTATTATCTCCTTATGTGGCTCAGTGTCAAGTTTTGTCTGATACCGCTCCTGTGAAGTGCCTTGGGATGTTTTACTACATTAAAGGTGCTATATAAATACAAGTTTTTGTTGTTATACACTTGCCCTTTGTTTTTAAGTACCTGAACTCTTGCCCTTCAGGGGTATAAAATGGTTCTGTATCACCTTAAATTATTTTTTGAACATCACCCACAGATCTTCCGTCATTTTAGCCATTAACAGATTTGCCCAGTTTACTGTGGACAGTCTCTGCCTCATCCCTTTGAAATCACAAGCTTTCGGAGCGCTGCTCCTTCTTCAGGTGAAGTGGAGAAATCTCCACATCATCCCTTTGAAGTCGGCCTTACCCAAATCTATAATCTGAGTAGCTGTTTTGCGTTTCTCCCTTTCAAACGCTACATTGAACTCGATCATGTTATGATCACTATTGAATAAATGTTCACACACAGTTAGGCTGTTCACTAAATCTGGCTCATTACTCATTACTAAATCTAATATGGAATGCCCCCTTATTGCCTCTAGGACATATTGCTGTAGAAAACTATCCCGGACACACTCAAGAAATTCACTACCTTTCTGACAGGTGTTGTCTGCTTATCCCAATCTATATGAAAGTTAAAATCCCCCATTAAAACCACTCTGCCTTTACTACATGCTTGTCAAATCTCTGCATTTATATAATCTAGCACTTCACAGCTGCTTCCAGGGGGCCTATATACAACTCCCACTACAGTCTTAAGTGACAGGAGGATTGGTAACCAGAGGACACAGATTTAAGGTAAGAAAGGGCAAAAGAACCAGAGGGGAGATGAGGAGATAATTTTTTACACAACGAGTTGTTGTGAACTGAAATGCACTGCTTGAAAAGGTGATGGAAGCAGATTCAATAAGAAATTTCAAAAGGGAAACATTTTTGGGGGCAATGGGGAAAGAGCAGGGGAGTGGGACTAATTGGATAGCTCTTTCAAAGAGGCATGATGGGCCGAATGGCCTCCTTCTGTGCTGTTTCATTCTGTGATTCTCCGCAGCTTGCCCGCTTCATGGAAATGAGGCCTGAGGCTCAATATTGGGGCGCCTCAGGCCTCACCATTCAGGTGCGGGGATCATACCTAGCACCCTCACTTGTTCAAGAATGGGCATGCCTGAATTTCTACCCCATTCGTTCCACATTGGTTGACATGCCAATTAACAAGTTAGAGACAAACTCTGCATTGAAGTGGAAATATTTGCAGGGCTATGGGGAAAGGGTAGGGAAGTGGAACTAATTGGATAGCTCTTTCAAAAAGTCAGCGCAAGCATGATGGACCGAATGGCCTCCTTCTGTGCTGTATTCTATGAAACTCAGCATTCTCATATGCAACCTGATTTGTATTTGAACCCACCATTCATTTCAAGAATGAAGAGCAATTGTACTCTCTAACCTTTTAGAGACTGGGAAAAAAATATGTATTTTTGTGTGATGTTTTTGTAGCTGTTACTTTAAAACTCAATCATTGTGCAAAGGGAGATCAGCAGCTAGCTAAAGCAGAAATCTTACACCAAGCTGATCCCAGTGCGACGTAGCAGAGTTTGTTAATAGCCTCCCTGGTAAGATATTATATAGCGAATGTCTTCCAATATATATTACTTATTAACACAGAGGTCACATTGTCTCCAAACGTAACCTCAGCAATCACACTTAAAAGAAAATGATGGGCTCAAACATTTCATCCTGGGTTCTGACAGCAAACAATCTTAAAATGTTAGGTGGCTCTGACTTGCAGGCTGAAACTGACAAAAGAAAACTTGCATTTCTATAGCGCCTTTCAAGACCATCGGATGTCCCAAAGCGCTTTACTTTTGAAGTGTAGTCACTGTTGTAATTTAGGAAACGTGGCAGCCAATTTACGCACAGCAAGCTCCCACAAACAGCAATGTGACAATGACCAGATAATCTTTTTTTTTAGTGATGTTGATTGAGGGATCAATATTGGCCAGGACACATTACAATCTCAAAATGTTCTGACTAAACAACTAAATTCTGAATAACATTTCAGCCTAGCTTTATTTAACAATCATTGGGGGGGAAATTCAGTTGTTTGCGCCTCCCGTTAGCGCCTTAAGAGGGCGCTAATGGGGCGCAAAGCAACTAGCTCCCGGGCGCGGTGATGTTTGCGCCGCTCGCGAAATTAACTAGACATTTTGCGGCGGCGCTAAACACTACCGCCACGATCTCCTGCGCCGGCAGATTGTGACGTCAGTCAAGTGCGCAACGCCCCGTTAGTGCCCCGGACCGGATATTGAGTGGCGCCCCCTGCCTTACCGCCTGCCGCTAGCAACGACAGGTTGAGGGGAGTGTTATGCTGTCAGAAAGGGACTGGGGGAGCGCTATTTAAAGGCGACCGCTTCCTGCCTTTTTTTGTCGGTGACATTTTTGCACCACGCATTCTGAGAGAGAGAGAGAGAGAGACTTCTGGAGAGATTCAACGCTGTGTGAAGGAATTTTGAGTACTGAGGAGTACTTTGCAGGTTTATTTTGATTTGCCCTTCCTTGCTTCGCCAGCGCTCTGAGGTAGCACCTCGCTCCTCGGCCTTTGCGCCTTAAGGCAGGTGTGAAGCACCTGATTTAGCGCTCCAATCACCTCCAGGGGTGATAAAAGCCAAGTTTGCTGTCGGAGGCGATAATTAGTGCCAGGCGCTAAACTTTGCGCACGGCCGATAATGGCGCCCCAAACAGGGCGATACTGAATTTTTCTCCCATTAGATCTTATGGTCTTAAAGGGCTACATTGTATGCAATGGATAATACTCCTGTCCTCATCATGCCAGCCAATGTACCTAGAGCAATGCCACAGTTAAATTATATAAATATGTCTGCAGTTCCTGTCTGTCACACTTCAGTGTCACACTTTGCCATCAAATATTGTTCTTTGGCTCAAATGTTGCATTCATAAAAGAAAAACAAAGCAGAACTCCAGCTATGAGCAGTGAGGAAAATCTACCAATAAAAAGGCAGAAACTGAACTAATACTTCAAATATTGTTGTCAAATAAACTTTCTGGCTGCCATTATTTTTTACTTCAGCCAGCCTACTTTTAACAGGTAAAAATTTTGGTAATAAGATTTGTAACATAATAAAGACGTAAAAAGTCACATATTTCACATTTACTTGATTAAGCTTATCTGTACAGTCACAAATGACATCCTCTGTGTTAACCAGTGGCTCAGTAGGTAGCAATCTCTAGGTGGGAGGGGCTAGGAGTAAGCAGGTGCTGCTGGTTGCCTGATTGCTGTAGGGAGTTGGAGTGAGCTTGTAAAAAGATGGTAGTTTTTTTTTCAGGTTTTAGGGCCTTTTTGGCCCATAAACAACAGCCAGATGGCTGCTGAGGAGTCCAGAGTGCTGGGCCCCTCAGAGGACAGTGTTTCCAAGATGAATTTAATCAGGGGAGAAACTATGGTTGGAAAGGAGAGAAAAAGGCCCAAAGATTTGGGCTGGGATCCTAGGAGGTTTGGAAAAGAAAACACGGTGGTGGTTCAGTGCAAGGATAAGGAGATACGAGCTTGGGATATTATCCAAGCGGTACATGAGGACTGTGGCGAGGGAAGCTGCTTTGCCTGCCGACTAAAGCCGAATGTTGGGTTCGAGGTGACAGTCAGTGGCCGAGAGGAGGTGGAAAGACTTTTACTCAGTTTGAAGGTTGGTGATAAGTTCATGGAGGTATCTCTGCTATATTCAGAAGAGGTGGTGATCTCATTCTTAAACTTGTCGGTTCATATTAAGGACGATGTGCTAATCAAAAAGTTGGAGTCATGGGACATTAAAATTTGCTTGGCAATAAAGAGGAGATACTATCCAGGAACACGGGTAGCAGATGGAACCCGTTACATAAAGGGGCGCTTCCCAGAGGGGGTGAAGTCATTACCGTACAGCATGAAATTCGAGACAATGGAAGGAGTGCAGTACTTCCGAGTACTGCATGATAACCAAGTGAAGGTTTGTTATTATTGCCTTGGACACGACCACCTTGTAAGAAACTGTCCAGACTTGTACTGTTATAATTCGGCAAGTCTGGACACATCGCTTGGAGCTGCAAGGCGGAGGGCTGTGGGGTGTGTCACAAAGGCCCCACCCTCTGTGAATGTGAGGCAGAAGGAAGCTGTATGAGTGATGAGGAGATAGGAGAAGGAGGAGGAGGTGTGAGTGGAACGGCCAGAGGAGCGGAGCCATCGGAGGACACAGCTGGTGAATTGAAGGAGAAAAGAGCGCAGGAAGAGGCAGAAAATTGCAGAGCAGGGAACAGGATGGAGATGGAAAAGAACAAAGACAGGGTCGAGGGCAGAGTCGAGCCATAATACGGTTCAGCTCTCCCTAAAGAATCTGGTATCCACGGGGAGGAGGAGGCGGGAGCGGGGTGCATGGTAAATGTAAGTACTCCAAAGAAAGATGGGGAGTCGGGCATCTCGGTGAGCAGGAGGGGGCAAGACAAGGAGAGGTTGCAAGAGGCAGGAGCCTTAAAGGGGCAGCAGGATGGGAGCGGTGAGACAAAGACGCCAGAAGGGAGCAATATAGGTGCGCTGTTGTCCCAGAGAGAGAAGGATCAGGGAGCAAGGGTCAGCGCTGGAGATGAGGTCAAAGGGAGCGGCACTGTTGGAGAAACCACGATAGCAGGAAGACTCTCTATGGGAGATGATGTATCTGATGGGGAGCAGGATTATGTATCTGACGGGGAGCAGGAACAGAAGGTTACAGAAGAGCTCGAGAGTGAGGAATTAGAGGGGGACAGAGGCATGGAAATGGGGGGTGGGGTGCCATCATGTGAAAAGGGAAAGGTTAGTGAGGGGCAGAAGAAGGGAGAAGGGGCAGCTCCTTGGCCCAAACTAAATGCAAGGAAGAGGCTGAAATAGCAGGGAAGGTTCAAACAGGAGGTGAAAAAGAGCCGGAGGCTGCAGGAAAAAGCAACAGCTGGCTGAAAAGTTGGGAAGGAGCATGAGAGGAGGGAAGGGCCAGAGATTAAATGATGGGGAGATTATCAGGCATACTTCCCTTATTCGGAGCCTTGATTACAGTACATTGGTCTCAATTAATGTGAACGGACTGAGGGGTGAGAAGAAATTGCAGCAGTTGTTGCAGGGTTTTAAAAGCACTGACTTGTTGTGTCTGCAAGAAACCTTTTGGGATGAGGATATCCTAGAAAGAGTTCGGAAGGTTTGGAAGGGAGAGGTGTTTGCAAGTTGTGCAAACAATAACCGTAGAGGGGTGGCTGTTTTGTGAGTCCGTCCATAAGAGAACTTTGCCTTGGTGGACAAGGACACCGAGGGGAGATTTTTACGGCTAAGGGTAAAAATGGAGGAATTTAATTGTGATCTCTTTAATATCTATGCACCGAACGACCATTGCAAGCGTCGCGAGTTTTTTCGGGGGTTATTCACTGAAGTGGCAGAGGTGGAAAATCCTTGTATAGTGGGGGATTTTAATGTATTTTTATCTCGGATGGACATTTCAGCCCAGATGACCTTTAAGGATGATAACTCCAGAGGGATGATTGTAAATATGATGGCAAATTTAAATTTGAGAGACTTATGGAGGGACCGGAACCCCATAAAAAGTGAGTTCTCCAGAACAGGTTGGGTGGGTGATGTTTTAAAATAGAGCCGAATAGATTTTGTGTTAATGCGGGAAGGGTTAAGTTCTGAGGTGATAGAGATTGATTATAAAAAAGTATTCTTTAGTGACCACTCGGCTTTGGTTCTTAGAATTAGGAACAGCAGAGTTAAGATCGGTCCAGGGTGTGGATTTTAAACAATCAATACCTGAAAGAAATTGCTTATAAAGAATGGATTTTAAATATAATGTGGCGGTACCACCGGTTGTACCTTACATAAAGACACATAATTCCCTTTAACTTACCTTTTGGGGCCGTTGCCCTTTTAACTTACCTGTTGGGGCCATTGCCCCTTTAAGACGCACCCTAGCGCGCTGACGTCACGTCACGTACGACGTGGTGTGCGTGCGCCGGCACAGCCCGGCCTAGCGTCTTTGGCCTCAATGGCCAGCCGACGGGAGCGACGCGATCTTCCGCTCCCGCGGCAAGCACCGGCACAGCCCGGCCTCGCGACCTCGGCCTCAACGGCCAGCGACGCAACGACGCGCATCACGTGACGCCCTAAGCGCGGGAAACGCGAACAACGTGATGACGTCACAACATAAATGCGATGACGTCATCACGCTCCCCACAGGACTGCGAACTCAGTCCTCATGGAGTCCCCGCTGGGACAAGACCTACACCACGGTGCTCCTACAGTCAGCCATCTTACCTGTTATCTTACCTGCTGTAATTAGCCTGTTCCTGTAAATAAACAACTTATTTATAGTTCGTCGAAGTCAAGCTCTCTTATTTAGTGGCGATCTACACGAACCGCTACATTGGTGACCCAACGACGTGAGTACGGGAGCCCATCAATTCCAACGCTACAATTGGTGAACCCGTATCCGTGAACGATTTTCACGGTAGCAACGTGCGCCTGAACCTCGTCTTCCCTCAAGACGACCAACGCACAACCGACGAACAACCACGGAACAGCAACTGCCTAACATCGATTCCACCAAAAGCGACCCCGTCTTTGCGTACGTATTCGCAACGGAAGCGCAGCTTGGAGGTGAGCCCGTTTTTCACGAACGATCTCACAGAGGTAGAGCACGACCAACGGCAACCGTCGTCCACCAGCGCTACAATTGGTGGGTTTGTGAACGTCTTTCACAAACGAAGCACGCTATGGAAGCATCAGCCGTTCCGCTGTCGCTACCGCAATCCAGGGAGCCACGGTCTCCCTCGTGCTTTATGAAGGTAGAAGCCCTGTTTGCCGAGAACATCGATGCGGCACAGACCACGCACATGCTCACGGTTTTCGTATTCGACTCTTCTACCGCCACACGGATCGTACGCCTCTACGTCCAAAGCAACAGCAAGTATACATCTCTCCAAGCGCGGGGTACAGCATGTTCGGGCCCACAAGATCGGAGTGCGCCCTGCGGGGATACCACAAGGACTCACCCCCGCGAAACACGAGGACGCACTCCTCGTGCACGAGGACCCATCCCTCGCGAACCACGACGACCCATCCCTCATGCGAAACGACGACCCCTTCTCCGCCGACGATGCACCAGCCCTTCAGCCTGCTGGTTGTGTTACCTACTACATGATTCGGCGTGAATAAAAGCGTGCCGCCCTCCCGGCTGTTTTCTCCTAAATCTACTACTGTTACAAGTGTTGCCGCCCTCCAGGCAGAGTTAACCCCTCCTGAAAGCAACAACAACCTGGACCGTTGCTGCCCTTTCTCCAGTTTTCCCTTTAACAAACGCAAACATCTACTGAAGCTGCACACATCGAGGACGGGTCCAACGGGCATCCTGCGGCTGCGATCAGCCTCACCAATCACAGATCAACGCAGCAACTCTTCACCCTCCATTGTGTTATCGTCGTAGCACTATTGCACGCACCGTTCCGTGCGTTCCAGCCTCCCAAAGATTTCGCATACCTGTCGGCGAGTTCACCGACCTCGCCTGTCAAGTCCTTCTGGATCGCTCGTTTGTCGTTCCTGCAGAGTTCGTTGGAACAAGGACTTGTTTCAACATCAACGGAGACATCGCCCGCGTCCGCCCAACCTGCCCGTCACTCTGACAAGGCCTGCTGTTTCGCACATCTCCACGGTCCTTCGCCTGACGGATACGTTTTATTCGCCACGACGCGTGTAAGGATCCGCTCACGAGCAGCATCTTCATACCTCACCTACCAAGTCGAGACAGCACGACCGCCGTGACCACCAGCTCGTTAGACCATCTCATCCTTGGACTTTCATTAAAGCAAATTCTGGGGGGGCCCATGTGGCGGTACCACTGGTTGTACCTTACATAAAGACACATAATTCCCTTTAACTTACCTTTTGGGGCCGTTGCCCTTTTAACTTACCTGTTGGGGCCATTGCCCCTTTAAGACGCGCCCTAGCACGCTGACGTCACGTCACGTACGACGTGATGTGCGTGCGCCGGCACAGCCCGGCCTAGCGTCTTCGGCCTCAATGGCCAGCCAACGGGAGCGACGCAATCTTCCGCTCCTGCGGCAAGCACCGGCACAGCCTGGCCTCGCAGCCTCGGCCTCAATGGCCAGCGACGCAACGACGCGCATCACGTGACGCCCTAAGCGCGGGAAACGCGAACAACGTGATGACGTCACAACATAAACGCGATGACGTCATCACGCTCCCCACAGGACTGCGAACTCAGTCCTCATGGAGTCCCCGCTGGGACAAGACCTACACCACGGTGCTCCTACAGTCAGCCATCTTACCTGCTATCTTACCTGCTGTAATTAGCCTGTTCCTGTAAATAAACAACTTATTTATAGTTCGTCGAAGTCACGCTCTCTTATTTAGTGGCGATCTACACGAACCGCTACAATAATAAAGAATGCTCGGAAAGAACCTTTGTTCTTGAAAGAAAGAAGAGTTTGGTGGGACAATTTCAAATATGAGGTAAAAGTTTTTTCAGTACATTATGGGAAAAAGAGAGCGGCAGCTAACCGGCGTCGAGAAGAGAATATAAACAAAAGGTTTATGGATGTCTGTAAAGCAGTTGACGGAGGGGAAAAGGGAGCTGAGACTAAGTTCCGGGTGCTAAATGAAGAGTGGGAATTATTGCAAGCTGAAAAATGCAAGGGGGCCATTCTCCGTGCAAAGGCTAAAGATGCATTGGAAGGCGAAAAATGCACTAGATATTTTCTAGAGCAAGAGAAGCTGTGACAGAGTTTATCATTAATTGGAGAGTTGAAGGTTGGGGAGAAGATCATTAATGAAAGTGGGGAGATTTTAGAGGTGGCTAGCAGCTTTTATCAAGAGTTACATACAAAAGACATTTCCAATTTGGTGATGGAGAAGGTTAGTAGGATTAGCGGAAATAAAAGTAGCAATAAGTGGAATGAAGGGGGGGTGGTGCCCAGGGTCCGATGGACTAAGTGCAGAATTTTATAAAGCATTTTTTGAGATTTTAAGTCCATTGCTCTTAGGAGTTTTTAAGGAAATTAAAATTGAGGGAAGCCTGGCCCCATCTATGAGGAGAGGTGTCATAAGCTTAGCTTATATAAAAATAAAGGGGATAGAAGGAATCTGAAGAATTGGAGGCCCATCACATTATTAAATTTGGATTGTAAGATCTTGGCGAGGGTTATGGCAAATCGTATGAAGGAGGTGTTGCCGCAGATAGTTTTGCCCTCTCAGTCCTATGGAGTCATAGGCCGGGACATCGCAGACTCTGTGGTCTCAATCTGAGATGCGATAGAGCTCATTGAAGAGAGTGGGAGGGAGGCTTATGTATTAAAGATTGATCAAGAGAAAGCCTTTGATAGGGTCTCTCATTAGTTTTTATTGAAGGTTTTGGAAGCATTTGGTTTCGGGGAAAATTTCATTGAGTGGATAAGGATTTTTTATTCAAATATATTTAGCTGTGTTAAATGTAATGGTTTCTCATCCAAGTATTTTCCAATACAGAGGTCAGTGAGACAGGGTTGTCCCCTGTCCCCATTGTTGTACACATTGGTAGCAGAACCATTAGGTTACATGATGCGAAAGAAACAAGGTGTAGTTGGGATTGCGGTTCCCAGTTCTGGGCTGGTGCTTATGATACACCAATATGCAGATGACACAACCTTAACATTGAGAAATGGGGAGTCAGTGTGGAAAGCTATGGATGTAGTGGAGGAGTATCGTAGAGCTTCAGGAGCCAGAATGAATTATAGTAAGTCCCAATGCCTGGTTGCAGGAAGGGGTAGGGGGGAATGGTTGGAGGAAAGTCCCTTTAAGGTGGTGGAGGTTTTGGAAGTTCTGGGGGTGCACATGGGGTACAAGAAAGACAGGGATGAAGTGGATTGAGTAAATTGGGAACCGAAGATTATGAAAATTAAAAAGATTTTGGGAAGATGGGAAAGAAGGTGGTTGAAAGTGCAAGGAAGAGCGACAGTGGTGTCCGCTCTCCTGCTATCTAAGCTATGGTACTTATTGACAGTGGAGGATATTCCTGAGTGGGCGGAAAAGTCCATCCGAGAGGCTTCTGTGAGGTTTTTATGGGAAGGGAAACCAGCCTTGGTGGCTTACAGTACCATCATTGGATGGAGAAATCAGGGAGGACTCAATTTCCCAGATATTGATTTGAAGAAAAAATCCTTTAGAATCAAATGGGTGAAGAGATTTCTTCAGAAGTCAAATACAAGTTTTTGGAAGAGCTGTTTCGAGCATTTTTTAAAACTAAGTAGGATAGGAGGGCAAGGGATATTGTATATGGAATACAATAATATGTTTTTGAAATCAATTAAACCTCTCCCTAGGTTTTTTATAAGGAGGTTGTAGAGACTTGGGCCCAATTTTTAAAAAGTGTGCAGTTTATGCCCAAGGGGGCTGAGGAATTTTTATAACAGCCTTTATTTTTGAACAGGTGGGTCAAAATTGAAGGAGAGGTATTATTTAATCAAGCTTTTATAAAAGCTGGTATTACATGTTTGAAAGATGTATTATACGAGGTAATACCAGGTTGGTTGCCGGAAGCGATAGTGAGGGACATTGTGTGGGAGGAGGATCAGGAGGTCAAGGAAAAAGCAATAGGGATCATGTATGAGAAGATTGTGAGGGCAATGCCACTGGATTGGATGGAAGAAATAAATGTGGAATTCTCCAAAGGAAGTAAAATGCGTCCCGCTTTTCCAAGCTTTCTGCTGGAGAAACGGGGAGAGTTGGTCCAATTTGACAACTGTAATACTCGAGATTTCTATGAGGTATTTAGAGAATGGAGATTCAAGGCACCTGCTGGTCAGGAGTTTTGGCAGAGTATATACCCACAGCTGGACTTCAACAGGATTTGGAAGGGAGTGTGGGCCAATTTTAAATGTCCAGAGTGGATTGAACTGGATTTCAAATTGGCTCATAACCGGATTTTTACCATGACGGTCTTGTGTAAGATTGGACGAGTGGAGGCGGCAACTTGCCCAGTGTGTGGGACACAGGATGAGACTCTGTCCCATTTACTGGTGTTATGTCCGCAGTTAAATGATTTTAAGTACTATGTTCGACAGTTGTGTGAAGTTTTTTTGCTGGGTGGGGACCGAAGAGCGAGAATGGGAATCCCGTGGGACTCAATTTTGAGATGGAGATTGCAGGAGAGTCTGCCCGAGTCTAGCGGAGCGGCAATTCATTTAATGTTCAGTTTGGCTAAATTCGTGATTGTGCAAAGAAGGAATGCTCTGTTTTTTAAGGAGAGGAGAATCAATCTAAAAGAGTATTTTAAATATAAGCTAAAAGATAAGGCTCTGTGGATGTCTTATTCAGAAAGGAATTTAAAGATAGTATTTTACAATCAATTTTTAAAGTGTAATTGATTAATATGTTATGGGAGCCAAATTAAACTTCAAGTTTTGATGTTAATATGTGGTGCACTGGAGCAGGGCCTCTGCGGGTGGATAGTTCAGTTTTTTGGAGACCCTCCGCCCGCAGATAACGCTTACAATTCTTGCGCCTGGTAAAAGCAGGGACAAGGCCTGCTCTTACCAGGATAAGAGTTGAAAAAAGTTTTTTAAAAATGTTTTCCACTGATTTATCATTTAAAAATACTTTAAAGAAAGGTAAGTTTATTGTTAGCCCCGTTAAAAACTTTAATTCTTTTTTTCAAAAATTTAAATTTTTGTTTAAAATAGTTTATTTATGTAATTTCAAGTCATTTTAAAAATGTGATTTAAAAAAAAAAATTATTTAAAGTTTTACTATGTTTTGGGGTGATCTCCATTCATATATTTGACAGGTCTTCAAATGTATGAATGGCGATTCCCTTCTCTGATTGGCTCCCCATGGCCCACGTGATCCCAGGGACGCTGCGAACTGCCTGCGCCTCTGGGATACGTGGGCCCTGCGCACCGGCAGTTTGGAGAGGCCCAGGAATGGAACTCTGCGCCTACCGGGAGCCCTCTGGTCTTGGCGCAGATTTTTCCAGATCGTAGCCCTCCGCCCGCGGGAGGCCTG
Source organism: Somniosus microcephalus (assembly GCF_052327205.1). Taxonomy (NCBI): domain Eukaryota; kingdom Metazoa; phylum Chordata; class Chondrichthyes; order Squaliformes; family Somniosidae; genus Somniosus; species Somniosus microcephalus. Next base: position 56,350,802 of record NC_140995.1, on the reverse strand, counting down.
CCAACGGAATTTCTGGGCCATTATCTAGTCATTATCACATTGCTGTTTGTGGGAGCTTGCTGTGTGCAAATTGGCTACCATGTTTCCTACATTACAACAGTGACTACACTTCATAAGTACTTCAGTTGCTGTAAAGCGCTTTGGGACGCCCGGTGGTCGTGTAAGGTGCTATATAAATGCAAGTTTTTCTTTAAAGGTAAACTTTCCCTCCTCATCCTCTTGACCATTCTGCAGCCTTTTACACGGTTGACCACACTATGCTCCTCCAGCGCCTCTTCTCTTGTTGCCTAGCTGGATGGGACGGCACTCGCCTGGTTCCATTTCTATCTATCCAGTCGTAGCCAGAGAATCACCCGTTCTATTACCTTTGGAGTCCCGTAAGGATCTAGCCTTGGCCCCATCCTATTTCTCATTTACATTCTGCCCCTCGGCAACATCATCCGAAAACACATCAGGTTCCACATGTACGCTGATGACACCCAGATCTACCTCACCACCACCTCTCTTGACCCCTCCACTGTCTCTGATTTATCAGACTGCTTTTCCGACATCCGGTACTGGATAAGCAGAAATTTCCTCCAATTAAATATTGGCCATTGTCTTCAGTCATCGCCACGAACTCAATTCCCTAGCCGCTGACTCCAACCCGCTCCCCGTCCACTGTCTCAGGTTGAACCAGACCGTGAACAACCTCGGCCTCCTATTTGACCCTGAGCTGAGCTTCTGACCCCATATCCTCTCCATCACGAAGACCGCCTATTTCCAGTTTTGTAACATTTTCCATCTCCACTCCTGCTGTCAGCTCATCTGTTGCTGAAACCCTCATCCATGCCTTTGTTAACACTCGACTGGACTTTTCCAATGCTCACCTGGCCGGCCTCCCATCTTGCACCCATCCAAATCTCTGCTGCCCGTATCCTAACTCGCACCAAGTCCTGTTCATCCATCACCCCTGGGCTCACTGACCTACTTTGGCTCCCGGTTTGGCAACACCTCGATTTTAAAATTATCATCCTTGATTTCAAATTCCTCTCTTTCTCTGTAATCACCTCCAGCCCTGCAACCCCTCACGATCTCTGCGTTCCTCTAATTCTTGCTCATCCCTGATTAATTGCTCTACCATTGGTGGCTATGCCTTCAGCTGTCTAGGTCCTTAGCTCTGGAATTCCCTCCCTAAATCTCAATGCTTCGCTATCTCTCTCTGCCTTAAAACCTACCACTTTGACCAAACTTTTGGTCACCTGTCCTAATATCTCCTTATGTGGCTCGGTGTCAAATTTTGTTTGTTAAGCGCTCCTGTGAAGTGCCTTGGGATGTGTTTTACTACAATAAGGCGCTATATAAATACAATTCGATGTTGTTGTTATTACACAATTGTCCTTTGTTTTTAAGTACCTCTTTTGTGTTTTGCTCAGAGGTCTCAAACTCTCTGAACAGCCTAGGGTTTGAGTTGAGCTAAGGGGTCCCCTGTGGCCATTCCCCTCTCAAACAGATATACCACTTTGGATAATGGCCCAGAAATTCGGGTCGGAGGCTTCCCGTGGGTGCAAGCCTCCGACCTGCACTTACCTTGCACGTCACCCGTTGAGCTGTGGGCCCCCGTGGAATTCCGATCCTGGGTCTCCTCCAACTACCGGCGTGGCGTGCTTGCATATCCCAGGGGCGCAGTTAGTTCGATGCGTCCCCTGGGATCACGTGGGCCATGGGGAGCCAATCGGAGCAGGGAATGCTTCATTCATAAGTTTGACAGGAAGACCTGTCAAACCTATAAATACTATAAGCCCCAAAACATCACTATATCTTCAAATAAATTTTAAAAAACCATCACATTTTTAAAATAAACTATAAATTACATGAAACAACTATTTTAAACAATAATTTAAATTAAAAAAAAAATTAATTACATTTTCTAACGGGGCTAAAAATAAACTTACCTTTCTTTAAAGTATTTAAAAATAATAAACCTGTGGAAAAAATGTTTTAATTTTAATTAATTCACCACTTACCTTGTAAAAAGCAGGCCTTGTGACTGCTTTTTACATGTCTAACTTCTGGAGACGTACCTTCCCGGGAAAACCTGCAAAAAAAACGTAAGTTCGATGCGCACGCGCTGCCTCTCCTGCGCAAGGTTTCGACTTCTGAACCCCTTCTTTCAGGGGAACGGAAGTGTCGGTTTCCCGCGCATGTGCAGTGCATGCAGGAAACCAGCACTTCCATTGGGCTTACGGGTGAGTACCCCGTGCGTACTCACCCGTGGAGACCCGAATTTCTGGGCCATTGTTGAGGGAGGTGGCTTATCGGGGGAAGGCAGCAGCAGCCAACTTCCTGGCACCATGGGTGGTTCTGCTATACAGGACGGGAGGAAAAAGAGTGGGAGAGCTATAGTGATAGGGGATTCTATTGTAAGGGGAATAGATAGGCGTTTCTGCGGCCGCAAACGTGACTCCAGGATGGTATGTTGTCTCCCTGGTGCAAGGGTCAAGGATGTCTTGGGGCGGCTGCAGGGCATTCTGGAGGGGTAGGGTGAACAGCCAGTTGTTGTGGTGCATATAGGTACCAACGATATAGGTAAAAAACGGGATGAGGTCCTACAAACTGAATATAGGGAGTTAGGAGGTAAATTAAAAAATAGGACCTCAAAGGTAGTAAACTCAGGATTGCTACCAGTGCCATGTGCTAGTCAGAGTAGAAATAGAAGGATATTTCAGATGAATACGTGGCTAGAGGAATGGTGCGAGGGGGAGGGATTCAAATTCCTGGGACATTGGAGCCGGTTCTGGGGGAGGTGGGACCAGTACAAACTGGATGGTTTGCACCTGGGCGGGACCGGGACCGATGTCCTAGGGGGAGTGTTTGCTAGTGCTGTTGGGGAGGGTTTAAACTAAAATGGCAGGGGGTTGGGAACCTGTGCAGCGAGACAGAGGAAAGGGAAGCAAGGATAGAAACAAAAGACAGGAAGGAGAAAAGCAAAAGTGGAAGGCAGAGAAATCAAGGGTTTAAATCAAACAGGGTTACAATAAATAATAATTCTAAAAGGACTAAGAGTGTTAAAAAAACAAGCCTGAAGGCTTTGGGGGAAAAATTCAGTTGTTTGTGCCTCCCGTTAGCACCTTAAGAGGGCGCCAATTGGGACGCAAAGCAACTAGAGGCCAGGCGCGGCGATGTTTGTGCCGCTCGTGAAATTAACTAGACATTTTGCGGCGGCGCTAAACACTTCCACCACGATCTCCTGCGCTGGCAGATTGTGACGTCATTTGAGTGCGCAACGCCCCATTAGTGCCCCGGACTGGCTATTGAGTGGCGCCCCCTGCCTTACCGCCTTCCGCTAGCAATGACAGGTTGAGGGGAGCGTTATGCTGTCAGAAAGGGACTAGGGGAGCGCTATTTAAAGGCGACCGCTTCCTGCCTTTTTTTGTCAGTGACATTTTTGCACCACGCAGTCAGAGAGAGAGAGAGAGACTTCTGGAGAGATTCAACGCTGTGTGTAGGAGTTTTGAGTACTGAGCAGCACTTTGAGGGTTTATTTTGATTTGCCCTTCCTTGCTTAGCCAGCGCTCTGAGGTAGCGCCTCACTCCTCGGCGTTTGCGCCTTAAGACAGGTGTGAAGTGCCTGATTTAGCGCTCCAATCACCTCCAGGGGTGATAAAAGCCAAGTTTGCTGTCGGAGGTGATAATTAGCGCCAGGCGCTAAACTTTGCGCACGGCCGATAACGGCGCCCCAAATGGGGCGATACCGAATTTTTCCCCCTTTGTGCCTTAATGCGAGGAGCATTCGTAATACGGTGGATGAATTCGCTGCGCAAATAGATGTAAATGGATATGATGTAATTGGAATTACGGAGACATGGTTCCAGGGTGACCAAGGCTGGGAATTCAACATCCAGGGGTATTCAATATTCAGGAAGGACAGGCAGAAAAGAAAGGGAGGTGGGATAGTATTGCTGGTTAAAGAGGAGATTAACACAATAGTAAGGAAGGATATTAGCTCTGATGATGTGGAATCTGTATGGGTAGAGCTGAGAAATACCAAGGGGCAGAAAACATTAGTGGGAGTTGTATACAGACCCCCAAACAGTAATGCTGAGGTTGGGGATGGCATTAAATGGGAAATTAGAGATGCGTGCAATAAGGGCACAGCAGTTATCATGGGTCACTTTAATCTAATTATAGATTGGGCTAACCAAATTAGTAACAATACTGTGGAGGAGGAATTCCTGGAGTGTATACGGGATGGTTTCCTGGACCAATATGTCGAGGAACCAACTAGAGATCAGGCCATCTTAGACTGGGTATTATGTAATGAGAAAGGATTAATTAGCAATGTTGTTGTGTGAGGCCCCTTGGGGAAGAGCGATCATAATATGATAGAATTTTTCATTAAGATGGAGAGTGAAGTAGTTGACTCAGAGACTAGGGTCCTGAATTTAAATAAAGGAAACTATGATGGTATGAGGCGCGAGTTAGCTAGGATGGATTGGGGAACGTTACTTAAAGGGTTGACTGTGGATAGGCATTGCAAACATTTAAAGATCGCATGGATGAACTACAGAATTTGTTCATCCCTGTTTGGCATAAAAAGTATGGAGAGGACATATAAATTGGCCAGAAAAAGCAGCAAACCTGAGGATTGGGAGCAGTTTAGGATTCAGCAAAGGAGTACAAAAGGAGGACAAATGGATTAATTAAGAGGGGGAAAATAGAATATGAGAGTAAGCTTTCAGGGAACATAAAAACTGACTGTAAAAGTTTCTATAGATATGTAAAGAGAAAAAGATTGGTGATGTCAAGCATAGGTCCCTTGCAGTCAGAATCAGGGGAATTTATAATGGGGAACAAAGAAATGGCAGACAAATTAAATACATACTTTGGTTCTGTCTTCACAAAGGAGGACACAAATAACCTTCCAGAGATGTCGGGGAACATAGGATCTAATGAGAGGGAGGAATTCAATGAAATTAATATTTGTAGGGAAATGGTGTTAGGGAAATTGACGGCATTGAATGCCGATACATTGCCAGGGCCTGATAATCTACATCCTAGGGTACTTAAGGAAGTGGCCCTAGAAATAGTAGATGCATTGCTGGTCATCTTACAAAATTCTATAGACTCTGGAATCGCTCCCATGGATTGGAGGGTAGCTAATGTAACCCCACTATTTAAAAAAGGTGGTCGAGAGAAAATGGGGAATTATAGACCGGTAAGCCTGACATTGGTAGTGGGCAAAATGCTAGAGTCCATTATAAAAGATGTAATAGCAGAGCACTTGGAAAACAATGACAGGATCGGACAAAGTGAACATGGATTTACAAAAGGTAAATCATGCTTGACTAATCTACTGGACTTTTTGGAGGATGTAATTGGTAGAATAGATAAGGGAGAACCAGTGGATGTGGTGTATTTGGACTTTCAGAAGGCTTTCGATAAGGTCCCGCATAAGAGATTAGCATGTAAAGTTAAAGCACATGGGATTGGGGGTAAGGTACTGACTTGGATATAGAATTGGTTGGCAGACAGGAAGCAAAGAGTTGGAATAAATGGGTCTTTTTCCGAGTGGCAGGCAGTGACTAGTGGGGTACCATAGGGATCGGTGGTAGGACCCCAGCTATTCACAATATATATTAATGATCTAGACGAGGGAACTAGATGTAATATCTCCAAGTTTGCAGATGACACAAAGCTGGGTGGGTGTGTGTGCTGTGAGGAGGATGTAGAGAAACTCCAGTATGATTTGGACAGGTTGGGTAATTGGGCAGATGCATGGCAGATGCAGTATAATGTGGATAAATGCGAGGTTATCCACTTTGGTGGCAAAAACAGGAAGAAAGATTATTATCTGAACGGCAATAGATTGGGAAAAGGGGAAGTGCAACGAGACCTGGGTGTCCTTGTGCACCAGTCGCTGAAGGTAAGCATGCAGGTGCAGCAGGCGGTTAAGAAGGCAAATGGTATGTTGGCCTTCATAGCGAGAGGATTTGAGTACAGGAACAAGGATGTCTTGCTGCAGTTGTACAGGGCCTTGATGAGACCACACCTTGAGTATTGTGTGCAGTTTTGGCTGCCTTATCTGAGGAAGGATGTTCTTGCCATGGAGGGAGTGCAGCGAAGATTCACCAGACTGATACCTGGGATGGCAGGAATGACGTATGAAGAGAGATTGGGTCGATTAGGCTTATAATCGCTGGAGTTTAGAAGAATGAGAGGGGATCTCATTGAAACTTATAAAATTCTAACAGGACTAGACAGACTAGATGCAGGAAGGATGTTCTCGGTGGTCGGGGAGTCCAGAACCAGGGGTCATAGTCTAAGGATAAGGGGTAAGCCATTTAGGACTGAGATGAGGAGGAATTTCTTCACCCAGAGAGTGGTGAACCTGTGGAATTCTCTACCACAGAAGGCAGTTGAGGCCAATTCATTAAATATATTCAAGAAGGAGTTAGATATATTTCTTAAGGCTAAAGGGATCAAGGAATATGGGGAGAAAGCAGGGACAGGGTACTGAATTTGGATGATCAGCCATGATCTCATTGAATGGCGGAGCAGGCTCGAGGGGCCGAATGGCCTACTCCTGCTCCTATCTTCTATGTTTCTATGTTTCTATGTTGATATTCTCCCTGAGCTCTCACTCTGTCAGCTGAGACAGTTCACAGTTACACCTTTTTCTGGAACTACCTGTTGCCTCAATTTGAGCATGTGCACTGTGGAGATTCTGAGAGCATGCATGAGTGTAATCAGCAGCATGGAGTATGTCTTTCCTCATGCTGCATCAGAAATCATCAGTTTGATTTTCCAAATAACTTGAAAAAGAGCTTAAAAATGAACTTTACAATATTTTGATGGTTAGGTTTGAAACTATTTTCAAGTGCATATTTTTGTACTTCATAATGTTTGTAATATAGCATAAAAAAAGTAGAGAATTTAAAGAAAATTATTAAACTTATTTCTGCAAAAGCGTTATCTGTCCCCATATCTCTACAACAGAGCTTATTATGGGAAGCTTCACTTTCTCTGAGAAGCCAAGGGCTGGAGTTCAGGGCCTTGCAAGATCAAGAGCCATCGCTGGCAGCTGGATATTTAAATCGGGTTCATTCCTTGAGTGGGTACTCCCAGCAAGGAAGCGCTTGTTAGCAAATAAGGGGTCAGCAGTCCTTGATTTCTGCCAATTTAGATTAATGGACCGAAAACCAGGAGCCATGGGCCCAATTTCCCAATCGGGAGTCCCACTTCTTGCAGGGAGCACCCGATCGGGGAATCAGCCCCAAATACAACATGCAAGGACTCGTTACCAACGTTCCCCCTAAGCTGCGTGGCCGTGCATCGATCGGGAGGTCCCGCGGAGGCCGCTCATCGGCAGTTCCCCTGAAAAAAATACCGCGTATGCGCAGCCACACAGCAAATTTTAAGGGACAAGCACCAAAAATAAAAATGACAGGGAATATTGCTTGTTACCTACAATTTCCAACATCCTGCAGTATCATTTTCTGCAGATCTGTGTAGTACTTTAAGCCTCATATTCCTCAGGTTAGTAGAATGATTATGTCATGAGTTTGATTGTTTTTCCGAAAGTTAGAAAATACAGTTAATGCAAGAACTTTTCAAGTCAATTTTGACACAAAAGCTATTTCCTAATACTTTTTCTTTTACTTTACAGAGGGAGGCTGTTAGAGTTTATATAATGTAATAACAACATGAAAGAATTTTTAAAAATACAAATGAGTAGACGTACCTGTATAATAGTACTTTCTGTCTTTAAATTTTCAGACAGAGATAGAGACAGAGAGCGAGGCATCAGTATAAATTATATTTATTTATCTGTCTACAGTGGTAACGTAAAAACGTTAAAAAAAATTCTGAGGGAGAAAAGACAATTCAGCCCATCGAGCCTGCTTGATCCAGAGACTAGGAGTGAATCTTCTATTAGGACCTTTCCTCCGACACCACATACTTTCAGAATGACTAATTTTCTTCTCCGGTCTCTCCTGAAAAAAAATCATGCCGTTGTGTTACATACGTCTATGTACCTCAAGCCACCTTCTCAGCAAATCTCAACCCAGCTCCCTTTTCAGGGGACAACTGTCTGTTCCATATATCAGCTTTCCTGTGGGGAAAGAAAGAAAGGGCCTGTAAATCACTTGTATTAGGATTACACCAGCTTCTGCTGCTTAACCCACTGAAATATGCAGGGTCGTGGGGGAATCCCTTCATTTGGAGCCCATTGTTGGGTGCCAGTGTAGGATTGTGTATTACATAATAGGTTAACAGCTTGTCATAAGTAAAGGGTGTCATGGGATAGTTAGCATTAGGGGCTTCAGTAAAGGAGGAAGTGTAGAAACGGCAGAAGGCCCAGAACATATGGTGAGTAATTATGAAAAATAGCTTAACAGAAGTCAGTGTTAATATCTGTGCATTATGACTTTATTCTGTGTGACACAGGCTAAGAATAGGTTGTTCGGATTTTGCAGGCCAAAGGTAAGCAAGCAGAAGGAGTCTAGTTTAAATTACCTAGTATCCTGAGAAAAGTGAATGTTTGCAACAGTTTATAATATCTTCTGCTGCCAATAGGACCACCTGCACTCCAGCCAGAATGAATATATGTGGTGTACCATTGCCACCTACTGGTACAGTAGCATATGACACACAAGGATGACATGCTATTATCTCAGAATTGATGAGTTCAGAGCAAGTCAGCTGACATCGCATAGGAACTGGCCATTGAGATGTATTAATAGGGACCAATTTCAGTAGTTCTTTGGTATTCAGTGCTGAGAACTCACCTGGATATGAGTAGTTTGTCGCTCCCGAAGTGTATCCTCTTTGTGAGTATATAGATATGTTGGCCTAGAAATCAGATGGCGCCTGTATTCGGGCCTGGGTGCAGGGTGTGTACTAATTTAAAATGATGCAGGCCACACATAAGATTCATGTTACCCACTATTTAAAATAATCGCAGCCTGTGTTTCCCATTGGCTGCATGGCGGGGGGGGGGGGGGGTGGATATCGGGCATGCCTGATGTCGCTTAAAGGCACCCTGCACCTCTTAAAAGGGGAGGTGCATTCTGGCTGCTGAAGAAAGCAGGAAGTTCTTACAGAGATGTCTGGAGAAGGAACAGAGAGGGTGCTGAGGTTTTTGGGCTCTGCATTAGAAGCATTAGTCCAGGCAGTGGAGAGAAGGAGGGACATCCTCTTCCCCCCCAGGGGGTAGGAATCCCTCCGGACATATATCACCCGCAATACAAGGAGGTGGCCGAGAATGTCAATGCTAGAAGCCTGGCATCAGGGATGTAGCTGCAGTGTTGCAAAAATTTTAATAACCTTACCCACATTGTCAAGGTAAGAACACTGCTCTCATGAAGCCGAGAGCAATGGGGAGAGTGGACCTGGTTGGGGATGGAGTGGAGCCAGGGGAATAAAGGGTGGAGCAGAGAGAAATAAAAAAATTGAGGTCTTACATCATAGGACAACAGGTAGGTGATTGGTTGGTGAGTACTACAGTTTATTTTAGTCTCTCAGCCAGCTAAGAAACTGTAAATTGCTATAACTTTACTTTATTAAATTATAACTAAAACTAGATAAACTAAAACTAGATAAATCAATTAAGTAATAAAACTAAAATAATTGATAAAAAAATAATGAATTAACTAATCAAATAAAGGTTAGATAGATATGGCAGGGCAGGTGGTGTGCCGTAATTGCAGCATGTGGGAGTTTGTGGAGAGCTGCGAGATCCCGAGCAACTACATCTGCGATAAGTGTCTGCAGCTCGAGGAACTTCAGCTCAGAGTTGTGGAGCTGGAGTACGAGGTACAGACATTGCGGGGCATCAGAGAGGGGGAGAGTTACTTGGACACTTTGTTCCAGGAGACAGTCACACCCTTTAGGTTAAGTAGTACTTTAGAGTTCATCAATGGTCAGGGACAGGAACGTGTGACTGTGAGTCAGGAAGGTATGGGGACCCAGGATGTAATGATGGAGAAGCCTCAGCTCTTGACTTTGACCAACAGGTATGAGATTCTTGCTACCCCATGGGGATGAGAACAAGGACTGCAGGGTGGATGAGCAAACTGACCACGGCACTGTGATACAGGAGGCCATTCAAATGGGGGGAGTGTAAAGGAATGTGGTAGTGGTAGGGGACAGTATAGTCAGAGGGATAGATACTGTTCTCTGCAGTCGTGACTGGGAATTCCGACGGTTGTGTTGCCTGCCTGGTGCCAGGGTATAGGATGTCTCCTCATGGCTGGAGAAGAACTTGGAGTGGGAAGGGGAGGATCCAGTTGTCGTGGTCCATGTAGGAACCAACGACATAGATAGAACTAGGAATGAGGTTCTGCTGAGGGAGTTTGAGGAGGTAGGATAGAAATTAAAATGCAGAACCTCACAGGGTAATAATCTCTGGATTGTTACCTAAGCCACGCGCAAATTGGCATAGGAACAAACAGATTAGCTGGTTAAATGTGTGGCTCAAAGAGTGGTGTGGGAGGCAGAGGTTTCAATTCACGGGGCATTGGCACCAGTACTGGGGAAAGAGGGAGCTGTTCCGTGGGGACGAGCTTCACACAGGCTTGGACCAGTGTCCTGGAAAATCGAATAACTAGGGCAGAAGATAGGGCTTTAAACTAATGAGAGGGGTTGGGGTTGGGAGGATTCAGGAAAGGGTAAATTCAAAAGCAGTAAGAGAAATGTGAAGGCTGTAGGCCAGAGTAGTGATCTGGGTAAAGATATACAGAGTGGGTCAGAAAAGGGACAGAAAGATTAATAAATGTAATAAGGCATTAGTGACTAAAGTGACAACAGGGAAAAATAGAAAAAAGTTAAAGCTTGGTGAATTAATAGCGCAGTTAGAAATAAATGGGTTTGATTTAATAGCCATTTAAGAGACGTGGTTGCAAAGTGACCAAGGTTGGGCACTAAATATTCCAGGATATTTGACTTTTAGAAGAGATAGGCAGAATGGAAAAGGAGGCGGGGTAGCCCTGATAATAAAGGAGGGAATAAAGACAGTAGCGAGAAAGGACCTTGGCTTGGAAAAACAAAATATAGAATCAGTTTGGGTGGAGCTAAGAAACAACAAGGGGCAGGAAACACGAGTGGGAGTTGTCTGTTGGCCCTCTAACACTGGTTGTAGAGTAGGGCAGAGTATAAATCAGGAGATTAGAGATACATGTAACAAGGGTAATACAGTAATCATGGGAGACTTTAACTTTCATATAGACTGGGCAAACCAAATTTGCAGAAATAGTGCAGGGCAAGAGTTCATGGAATGCATTCAAGATAGTTTTCTAGATCAGTATGTCAAGGAACCTCCAAGGGGATTGGTTATTTTAGATCTAGTACTGTGCAATGAGGCAGGGTTAATTAATAATCTTGTAGTAAAGGAGCCTCTGGGGAGCAGTGATCATAATATGCTAGAATTTTATGTTGAGGTTGAGAGTGATTTAGTTAAGTCTGAAACTAGGGCCCTAAACCTGAACAAAGCAAACTATGTAGGTATGAGAGGCAAGTTGGCTAAGGTAGGTTGGGAAACTAGATTAAAAGATATGACAGTAGAAAAGCAATGGCAAACATTTAAAGAAATAATTCATAATTCGCAATGAATACACATTCCCTTAAGGAATAAAAACAACACAGGAAAAATGGTCCAACTGTGGTTAACGAGCAATTAAAGGTAATATTAGATTAAAGGAAGAGGCTTATAATGTTTCCAAAAACAGTAGTAAGCCTGAGGATTGGGAGAATTTTAGAATTCAGCAAAGGAGGACCAAGAAATTGATAAAGAAAGGGAAAATAGAATATGAGAGTAAACTAATGAGAGACATAAAAACAGACTAAAAGCTTCTATAGTAAGTAAAAGGAAAGGATTAGTGAAAGTAAACATGGTCACTTACAGGCTGAGACAGGAGAAATTATAATTGAGAATAAGGAAATGGCAGAGAAATTAAACAAATTCTGTATCTGTCTTCATGGAAGAAGACACAAAAAACTTCCCGGAAATAGTGGAGAACCAAGGGTTTAATGAGAATGAGGAACTGAAAGAAAATAGTATTAGTAAAAAAAAAGTATTGGAGAAATTAATGGGACTGAAGGCTAATAAATCCCCTGGACCTGATGGCCAACATCCTAGGGTTTTAAAAGAGGTGGCTATAGAGATAGTGGATGCATTGCTCACCATTTTCCAAAGTTCCATAGATTCTAGAACGGTTCCTGTGGATTGGAAGGTAGCTAATTTTACCCCAGTGTTTAAGAAAGGAGAGAGAGAAAATGGGGAACTACAGACCAGTTAGCCTGACATCAGCAGTAGGGAAAATGTTAGAATCTATTATTAAGGATGTGGCAACAGGACACTTAGAAAATAATAATAGGATTGGGCAGAGTCAACACAGATTTATGAAAGGGAAATCAAGTTTGACAAAGCTGTTAGAGTTTCTTGAGGTTGTAACTAGCAAAATAGATAAGGGGGAACCAGTGGATGTGGCGTACTTGGATTTTCAGAAGGCATTCGATAAAGTGCCACAAAAGAGGTTATTAAACAAAATTAGGGGTCATGGGATTGGGGGTAATATACTAGCATGGATTGAGGATTGGTTAACGGACAGAAAACAGAGAGTAGGTATAAACGGGTCATTTTCAGGTTGGCAGGCCGTAACTAGTGGACCGCAAGGATTGGTGCTTGGGCCTGAGCTATTCACAATCTACATCAATGATTTGGACGACGGGACCAAATGTAATATATCCAAGTTTGCTGATGATAAAAAGCAAGGTGGGAATGTAAGTTGTGAGGAGGATGCAAGGAGGCTGCAAGAGTATATAGAACGGGCAAGAACATGGCCAATGGAATATAATGTGAAAGTTAACATGCAGGTTAGGAAAGCAAATGGTATGTTGACCTTTATTACAAGAGGGTTAGAGTATAAGAGTAAAGACATCTTACTGCAATTATATAGGGCCCTGGTGAGACCACACCTGGAGTACTGTGTACAGTTTGGTCTCCTTGACTAAGGAAGGATATACTTGCCATAGAGGGAGTGCAACGAAGGTTCACCAGACTGATTCCTGGGATGGGGGGATTGTCCTATGTAAGGGGTGGTGTGTGTGGTCAGCTTTGCCTCCGACTCCCTGAGCAGTTCGAATCGCTCCCACTCCCTTGGTTCTAGACTTTGGACTTATTTGGGGGTTGTAATGAAATTGCAACAGACACCTGAGTTGGTCAAAATAATTGAGATTTTTATTTTTGAGACAGGAAAATATACAATGCAATAAATCTTATACTCTAAAAGGGGGAACAGTTCAGAATATGCGAGGGAGAATTACAATAGAAAAAAAAATACCTTGCCCTCCCAATCCCACTATCCTAACTAGGCTGAATTCCAGAGGACCAGGAAATGCTCAGCAAACGACTTTCTTGACAGATTGTAGAGGTTCGCGATTTCGGGGTTCTCTTTAGTTGTGGCGGTTGGGGCCTGCCGTACCCCGGACTAGCTTGTAGAGTGGAAACAAGTTTGTGAATTTTCAACTTCTTGGTGGTTGGTTTGTTGTTGGTCGCGGTGGCCCAATATTACCTAGTTGGTGGTAATATTGTTAGTTGTTGGTTTCTTGAGGCCTTTGGTTGCCATGATTTCCTTTTCCTTCCGTTTCGTTCTTCTTTCCTCAAGTCTCCGATCCTCCGACTAAGTACGGTGATGATGATAGCTTTTTCTGAACCGTACTTTCGCTCTCCTGTACTTGAACCTTCTTGAGCTGTGTCCTCAACTGTGTGAACTGTACTGTCTCTCGAACACAACGATGATCTGATCTCTTCTGATCTGTTTCACTGAAAAGGCAGGCCTCAATTATACTGTTTTGAGGCCTGGCTTATCTGACCGCCAAATCTCCTCTGGTCCTTTGTTAATTTTGGCGGGCTCGTTAATTTTAATACATTTAAATTCTCATCGAGTTTCGGGGATGGTCCCATCTATTTTTAATTGGCTTTTAACTGGTTTTGGGATTGCCTTGAAATCAGTTTAAAATGTGCAAAGTGTTTTGGAAATCTTTCTGAGTGGTTTTAAACTGTTGTTTGATTGTTTTCTTCCTGCTGGGGCCAGGTTCTCTTTTGTTGGTTGTTGGCATGTATTGTATTATTCATGTTCTTGGTGGCCCTGTAAATTTTGGCGGGAACAGTCTTTTCCGTGGGCTTATTGTCTTTATGTAGAATGACTGGGAGGGCCCAGAACATTCTTAGACAATCTGGCCTTTCCAATACTCAAACAGTCTGTCCCACCCATTCCTTTTGTGGCAGCTTTTTCCACAGGCCTGAACATGCCTTTTAAACTGGCCAAATCCTGGGGTTTTGATTTTAGGTCCCCTTTGGCCCAATATTATTTCAAACAGTCCAAATATCTCTTCTTTCTTACTTTGGGGGAATCTGCAGAATTTTGCGAGCCTTAAAACTATGAGGAGAGATTGAGTAGATTGGGCCTATACTCTCTGGAGTTCAGAAGAATGAGAGGTGATCTCATTGAAACATACAAAATCCTTACAGGGCTTGACAGGGTAGATGCAGGGAGGATGTTTCCCCTGGCTGGGGAGTCTAGAACCAGGGGTCACAATCTCAGAATAAGGGGTTGACCATTTAGGACCGAGATGAGGAGAAATTTCTTCACGCAGAGGGTGGTGAATCTTTGGAATTCTCTGCCCCAGAGGGCTGTGGAGGCTCAGTTGTTGACTATTTTCAAGACAGAGATCGATAGATTTTTGGATATTAAGGGAATCAAGGGATATGGGGATAGTGCAGGAAAGTGGAGTTGAGGTCGAAGATCAGCCATGATCTTATTGAATGGTGGAGCAGGCTCGAGGGGCTGAATGGCCTACTACTGCTCCTATCTTATGTTCTTATGTAAGCCCCATCTCACATCTGCATCCCTTATACTCTCGTTAATTACAATGACAGCACTCCCTTCCCTCACCTCACTTCACCATATTCTCCTCGCACTCGCCACTATTACAGCCATCACTTATCCATAACTCTCATCTCTCACACACACTATCAGCTATTCTACCATGATATCCACATTCTCCAAATATCTTACAACAACTGCACTAACACTCTGCCTCCTTTCTTGCAGAAGGTCACACACAATGCGAGGCAGCAGGCTGGGACTGGAGGAGGAAGAGATCATCTGCAAACCCCCTCTCCCCCACTCTTGTGGTAAGTGTGTTGGCGATCAAGGGCAGGGGAAGAGTTGACCCCGTGGCCACTGTCCACACTGGTGGAGACAGTTCACAGGGTTTCTTTATACCTAAAGCTTTTTCTCCCTTCTGATTTCTCTCTCACCCCACACACTGCCTGAAAAGATGCAGAGCTGTCAGCACTCATTTCTCTCTCTCACACCACAAGCTAACCATTGTCCCTCTCTTTCATTTCAGCTGCTGGCAATGTGGAAGCCCCCCAGTCAGTGGAGGAAGAGGAGCCTAGACTACCAGATGATGCAGAGTCACTCGCAAGCACCAAATCAGATTAAAGTAGGTGTCTGCACGTGGTGACTCACCACGCACAAATGCGCAGGTGCCTGGGCAGGAGGATAGGGTACCCCAGTACCACAGGGTGAAGGTCACACATGGGCTCTGCTGCAGAGGACTCCGCAAAAATCCAAATATCATTGTGGAAAACACGCAGTGCTTTAATTAGCATGCATTTAAATTCTGCCGCACCTCCTGGCACTGCAAGCACCTTCACCAATATGGTAGGCAGCACACTTCCAGCCAGGAGTGCGTGCATGCTTCCTGCCCATCATATTCGAGTCTTAGTTGCCCAAGCAGAGCATGAGAAACGGGCACTGTTTGGACCAATTTCTAGGCCATAGACTTGCTTGTACTTTCTGTCAATATTAATAAAATCAACAAGTTAATTTATCTTTGATGTCCAAACCTATATAATTTAGATTGACCTACTTGAATAATCTAACAGCATGCATCACTGGGGATGTATCTAGGGTGCTATCCTCAGTGGCCCCCTTGACGTACCTGAGCCAACCTTGCGCCAGGTCCCTTTTAGGTCAAAGGATACAGGAACTCCTGACAAAGGAAGTCCCTACCCCTTCCTACGATAACTATATTTGGGACAGGCAGAGACTTTGCCCCAACAGCCCATTACGAATACTTTGATGGATAGGCTAGGACCCAGCGTATCCAAGTCCTAATCTAGTACACTACCCTTCTGACATACTCCTGCCAAAGTCACGCTGTGAGTGTGTTGGAACAGCCATGGATTTTTTAGCTTCAAAGTTTTCCCTAAACTCTAATCTTGCTCAAGATCCCAGCTCTGTGAGTATGCAGCCACATTTCAACTAGATCTTTAAGTTATGGCCAGGGGGCTTTAGGCAGATCTTCTGCCTAGCCCCCTACATCAAGGCGGGGCAGGTCTGAGGAATTCTTGGGGTTGCCCAGGAAATTCCTACCTCTATGCCCTTAAATGGCCTCAGCAGGATTCACATCAGTGGAGACTTGGCATAATTCTGTTGAAGCACGTTAAAGGCCTCAAACCATTACTAGAGTAAAGTTATTGATCCCAGTCAGAGTGGCTGCAGTGGGGCCTGAAGAATTCAAAATAAAATAATTGTTCTTCAGCCTATTTGGACCTCCAGAGCACTCCACTCTTTCATGGAAGGGCAGATCGGTCTGGATCAGGGCAGCAGCCGCTCATGCATCTTTGCAGGTATGACGGTATAACCCGACTATGCAAAGGATCCATCTCTGGAATTTGGGGCAGGGTCTCTGGCCGTGGGCAGTGGCTAGTGAGGATTCCGTTCCACCACACTTAATCCTCCAAAGCAGGGCCCCAGGAATTTCCAGGCCTATTTATTTTCCAGGGTCCAATCAAAAACCATTTGCTTCTGGAGACATGTCTTACAAACTTATTTCACTGGAGATGTTAATCCCTTCTCCACATGCACCCACTTTGCAACAGCGTAACCTTGTAAGGTTCGCAAAATTTCAGAAAATTTCGGCAGCCCCCGAAGATTATTTGATTAAAGAAAACCTGGTTGGAATGTACCTTAAAAACCCAGGGCATCAAAGATGGCTGTCAGGCCTCGTGGCAAAGGAGAAGGACAGCCTGTCTGAATATCTCCCATCACTGGCTGACAAAGGATTGGAAGAAATACCAGTCTGTGTGAATATGTTTAGGTACTTAAACTGTCAATCAACTGCAGTTTAGGAAGTCAACATGGAACAAAGAACTTTGTTTACACGAGCTCTCAACAGTGTTGACTCAAGGGCTTAAGCACTTGAAGCTGTCAATCAATTGCGGTTGGAAGGTAACCGCAGGACAAAGGACTGTTTACTGAACACTTAAGGATTTGTTTGTCCAGCACTTGAGAAATTAGTGGGACATTTTAAACTAAGATAGCTCCATTCAAACCAGTTAAACGAATGGGAAACGCATTCAAACCCATTACAGTCAATGGGGACAGATTGGTCCCTTTTGTGTGAGCCCAGATACATCCAGATTTGGGCGCGAAGGTAAGGGCTCCTAATGGGGTATAAAGATAACCCCTCAGGAAGCCATTCTCTCTCTCTCTACCACCTCGCCTCCAGTGCCCTGCTTGCAAGAGGAATGCCACAGCCCGCCCAAAGAAGTGGAATACCAGCAGTTACTTTTGAATTACAGGGGTATCTCTACTTCGGGGTGGTGAAGAATCCAAGGCAGACCGCAGGGGCACGGAGCAGGCGTTTACTGGTGAGCATAAACTTTCTGACCCATTACAAGGCAACCTAGATAGGTATAAGGGGTGGGAATTAAAGGGAAATTTTGTTAAATTGTAATTTTTAGTCAATTTTCCCTTGATGCGTCCGTTTTCTCTCCTCCCCATTAAGTAAAAGTGTGCAAGTGTGCTGTATTCATAATTATTTTCACTGTATAGCAATTTATTCTTTATTTTCAATAAACGTTGGCCTTCTTTGCACCCAACCACGAGTCTCGTTTTGTCTATATCGCTACTGAAATAAGTCCGGCGGTCAGAACCAGAAAAGGGAAGTGATTCGAAACCGCACGGGGCCTGGAGCAGCTCAGACACGCCTGACTGGCCAGACATAAACCCCAGGGGCAGACCAAAACCCTTCTTTCTCCCCCCCTCCCCCTTTTCTACAAAATGGCGACTGTGGCAAGACCGTCGGCAACAGTATGCGATGTAGCAGACGGTGGTCTGGGTCTGGAGAGAGCAGCAGTTATTGGTTTTCTCTTTATCACACCACTGATCTGTTTGTGGTTAGGTTCCCGCAGGCTTAGGGAAGTTAAAGCAGAGAGTTGGGATAAGGAAATGGAGATTGAAGAATACCAGGCCAAGATAGAGCGCCTGGTGGACCAGTTTAGTGAGGGCAAAAGCCACACGAGGTACGAGTTAGAGTACCTGAAGTGCCTAGTTACAGAGGCCAAGAGTAATGAGATGAGAGTGCGGGAGGAGAACGCCCGCCTCATACAAGAAGTAAGAGAGCAGGAGGAAAAGGTTAGGGAGGTAAAGGCAGCGTATAAGCTGGCCTGCGACCAAGGGTTTGAGGAAGCAGATCATGGCCCCTGTAGGAAAGAGATAGAAAGCTTCAATATGGCTTTAAAGGGGGCAAAGGGGATGATATGTCTTATCAGCCTGAAGGCAGGTCAGTCAGACTTTACCGGCAACCCAAATAGAACCGTCCCACAGGCAACACCCAGAACAAAGTTGGTCAGGGAATCAGAGGTCCCACGACCGCCACCCACAGCTCCAAGCTTTCAGGAGCTCTGGCAGCGAGGGGGGGTGGAGGATGAGGTGGTAGAGGAAGCACAGCAGGCCCCGCTATATAGGCCGGGACCAGGACCAGTGTACCCCCTCCGACAACGGAGTTACGGTCCGCCCGTTGATGACGATGACCCAGGGGCCATCCAGAATCAGTTTGTGGTGCTGTATGGCACCCACCAGCTCAGGGACATGGTTAGCCACATCCCCAAGCTCACTAAAAAGGGAGACCCCTCTCCGCACTTCAGGGAGATAGAACAAGCAGCTTGTGTCAATGACTGCAATGACGCAGAGCAAGCAAAAATGCTGCTGTTTTCCCTGGGAGGTGATCTCCTCCAGGCCCTATCTAGCGAGTGCAAAAGGGGGCAGAAGGATTATGAGGATCTGAGGAATGAGATATTGGAGGCCATGGGACTCAATGATGGTAGTCCATTCGCCCGGGTAGAAAGAACGGTGCAGCTCCCAGGGGAGTCCCTGCAGGCGTTCGCAGACAGGCTGTGGCCAGGCTACCGGAGCGCATGCCCAGGAATGCCAGGGCGGGCAGCACTGAACCCAGTCCAATTGACTCACTGGCTCCGTTGTCTTATGACAAACAGCCTACCCCAGATCCAAGCCCAGGTCGCGGTTTGGTTTAACCCCCGAAACCCCCAGACTGTAGTGTATGTACCTTTAAGAGAGAACTACTTTTGCAGCTCCTGTATACTGTAGTACCGGCAGTGATCACACCTGTATATAAGCCTTGAGCATGCCTCTGTACTGTTAGTCTTTAGACTACCCTCCTCCAGTAAACACCTGTTGATTGTTAATTTACAGCCTCCGTCTAGTTATTGGAAAACATCATACTTTAAGAATCACGGATTCAACAGTGGCGACGAGGTAGATTCGAATCTACCTGCAACTCTGCATTTCCTTTCAAGGATTCGCTCCGGGAGGATGGTGGAAGAAAGTCGAGGCCAGAAGCACGGGCGTCGACCACGAGCAACCGCCCAGTCATCCGGCAGAGAGTGAAAATCGCAGGGGAGGCTGTTGAGAGCTGGGCTTGGTTCTCCAGCCACGACGATCCAGCAACAGACTGGCAACAGGTACAGCGCAGACCCTTCCCGGACAGCGGTGGCTGGAGCCGACCGACGGCACAGAACAGGCCGAGCAGCGTCGACGGGGTAAGAGAGAGGGTGAAGCGCACAGGGTGCAGCCGGGGGTTGAAGACCGAGCGGCGTCGACGGAAAACAAAAAAGAGAGGGTAAAGCACAGCCGGGGTTCAGGACCGAGCGGCGGCAACGAGAGAGGCGCACAGGAGAACGCGCAGAGCGCAGCCAGGGCTAAAGGGCTGAGCGGCATCCGCGGGGAAAGAAAGGAAGCGCGGGAGATGCCATTGAGCCGCGGAAAGAAGGGAGAACGCGGGAGACGCCATTTTAGAAGCCGCAGCGAAGAAGAAGGGCGAGCGCGGGAAGAAAGGAAAGAGCGGGAGACGCCATTTTGAGCCAGCGGAGAAGAAGGGAGAGCGCAGGAGACGCCATTTTAGACAGTTTAACCACACCCAGGGATGCCGAAGAGTGGCAGTGTCACTGCGTTCGACAATGAAGTCGAAGATTGGGCGACATATGTGGAACGCATTGAGGTGTACTGCAAGGCGAATGAAGTGCCAGATGCTAGGAAAGCACTGGTTTTGTTGAATTCCATGGGTGCAAAAACTTATGGCTTACTGCGAAACCTAATAACCCCAGAGAAGCCAGTGGATAAGGATTTCGAAAGCATAGTGGAAATTCTACAGGACCACTTAAACTCCACACCGCTACTGATACCAGAAAGATTTAAGTTCCACAAAAGGAACCAGCATAAAGGCGAAAGTAATGCTGAGTACTTAACGGAACTGCGCAAGCTATCGAAACACTGCCAGTTTGGATTGGGACCAGCAGATACGTTAAGGGACAAGTTTGTGTGTGGGCTTCAAAGTGAAGGTACCCAGAAACGGCTTCTATCAGAAAAGGATCTTACACTGGACAAGGCTTTCAGCATGGCAGTATCACACGAAGCAGCCGCACGGGGTGCTGCAGAGATACAACGGAGACCGCAAGAATATGGCACCAATGAAATGTCATATGGAGCAGGGAAGTCTTATCGCTGCGGCAGAACAACACATGACCAGAAGGATTGTTGGCTCAAGGACCAAGTGTGCAGACAGTGTGGAAAAGCAGGACACATAGCAAGAGTCTGCAGGTCAGGGAAGAAAACCAGCAGCAAGAAATCTCCACAGGAGAAGTGCAAAAAGGTACATAAGGTGATGGACAGTAGTTCAGACGAACAGAAAAGTGATACAGACTCCGGAAGCAAGGAGCTGGGTTGTCTGAAACTACATAAGGTAATCAAAATGGAGGATCACCAGACTATCTGGGTCACGCTCAAGATAGACGGAGTCCAAGTGAAAATGGAATTGGACACAGGATCAGCCCTAACAGTCATAAACCGAAGGGACTACAAGCGGCTATTTTCACATATACCCTTGAAAGCTACAGAGATTGTCTTGAAGACGTACACGGGGCAAAAAGTCTATCCCAAAGGAAAAATAAGGGTGAACGTGATATACAAAGGCCAGGAAATACCCAAAATGGACCTATATGTATTGCCAGATGGAGGACCACCACTACTAGGATGTGAATGGATCCGGAAGATACAATTAGATTGGCATTCCATACAGGCACTGAAGGTTGAGGCCAAAAAGGATGACGACGTCACACCTGCACAACTGTCAAAAATGCTAACTGATGCACAAGAAGTGTTCCAGGAGGGACTCAGAACACTAAAAGGCATAACAGCGATGATTAAAGTAGAGGAAAATGCAAGCCCAAAGTTTTTTAAGGCCAGACCGGTGCCTTATGCGATCCGACCAGCCGTCGAAGCAGAGCTGGAAGGTTTGGAACGTTCAGGAGTACTGTCCAAAGTGGACTGGAGCGAGTGGGCTACACCCATCGTTCCTGTAATGAAGAGGTCGTTGAGTAATACGCCTGGGGAACCAAAGAAGGTCCGCATCTGTGGGGATTTTAAGGTGACAGTGAACCCAGTCCTTCACACGGTACAATATCCACTTCCACGGATTGAGGATATTTTCGCCTCACTATCTGGAGGTAAACGCTTCACTAAGATTGATCTGGCCCAGGCGTACCTGCAAATGGAGGTAGAAGAAGCCTCGAAACAATACCTCACGATCAACACTCAAAGGTCTCTACCAATACAACCGGCTGGTGTTCGGGGTAGCATCGGCTCCGGCTATTTGGAAAAGGGCAATGGATCAAGTCCTGCAAGGGATTCCAGGGACCCAGTGTTATTTGGATGACATCCTGGTCACAGGCGAAAATGACAGTGATCACCTCACCAACCTGGAGAAGGTGCTCACTAGATTAAAGGAATATGGGCTACGAGCTAATCGCCCGCCACGTCATTGATGAAGAGGGGTTACATAAGTCCCCATAAAAGATTGAGGCAGTAGTCAAGGCTCCAGCACTGGAAAATGTGTCACAACTGAGGTTGTTCCTCGGGCTGCTGAACTACTACCATAAGTTCTTACCAAATTTGTCTACAGTATTACACCCACTGAACACCCTACTGCAAACGGGGGTACCATGGAAGTGGAATGACGAATGTAAATGAGCTTTCCAGAAGCGCAAAGAATTGATCACATCAAAAGAGGTGTTGGCCCATTTCAACCCAGCACTACCAATTCGGTTGGCGTGTGATGCATCACCCTATGGTATTGGAGCGGTGCAATCGCACAAATTCCCAGACGGGTTGGAGAGGCCAGTAGCCTTTGTGTCTCGGTCACTAGCCTCAGCCAAGCGCAACTACGCCCAGATTGACAGGGAGGCCCTCTGCCTAATATGGGGAGTAAAAAAATTCAACCACTATCTGCATGGGCAGAAGTTCACCTTGCTAACTGACCACAAACCGCTTGTCTCCATCTTTAATCCAAAGAAGGGCGTTCCGGTGATGACTGCACAACGGCTACAAAGATGGTCCCTTTTTCTGGGGGCGAACCAATATGAAATAGAGTATAAGGGCACGAAACATCATGGAAACGCTGATGGGCTATCACGCCTGCCACTGCCTACTGCGGAGGAAGCACCAGCAGTGGACCCTATCGAAATATTTTATTCGTCGATAATTGAACGCTTGCCAGTAACTAACGTGGATATAGAGAAGGAGACCCAAAATGATCCGACACTGTCTCGGGTATATGATTTGACGGTGAAGGGATGGCCAACACATGGCGACTCACTGTTGCCAGCATTCTGATCCAGAAGAGAACAGCTGTCAGTATGCCAGGGGACAGTGATGTGTGGATCCCGAGTGGTGATTCCACCCAAGTTAAGGGAGAGAGTGCTCAATGAGCTTCACGAAGGCCATCTGGGAGGGGTGAAAATGAAAAGCCTTGCTAGGGCTTATGTGTGGTGGCCGGAAGGTCCAAAATGCACCACCACATGCCCCCCTACACCCATGGGAGTGGCCCACCTCACCATGGCAACGTGTGCATATTGATTTTGCTGGTCCATTCATGGACTCAATGTTCTTAATAGCAGTGGATGCGCACTCAAAATGGCCTGAGGTGATCAAAATGTCCTCCACCACTACAGAGAAAACGATTGCAGTCCTACGGACCATATTTGCCAGGAACGGCTTGCCAGAGCAGATTTGCTCTGATAACGGACCACAGTTTGTGTCCGAAGAGTTTCGGAAATTTATGAGAAGGAATGGGGTAAGGCATTATACATCCGCCCCGTATCATCCAGCCACAAATGGATTGGCTGAGAGGTTCGTACAAACCTTTAAAAAGGCAGTAAGGGCCATGTGCGACGATGACATTCCACTACAGCATAAGGTGGACAATTTCCTGTTAGCCTACAGAAATGCGACACATGCAGTTACCAACCAGACCCCGGCCATGATGTTATTTAACCGAAGGTTGAGATCTCGTCTGGATTTGCTCAGACCAAATGTGCGAAGGAATGTTGAGGATAAGCAATTCCAGCACATCAAAGAGAAGCCGACAAGGAGCTTCAATGTAGGACAACCAGTCTTGGCCCGTGACTACCGAACAGAGAAATGGCAACCCGGAACGATATGCACACGGCAGGGGCCACTAATGTACACAGTGGATGTCGGGGAGAACATTGTGAGACGCCACGTCGACCAGATCCTAACGTCACAGGAACGAGTCAACCCCATGTCTCGCGTACCTGGGGATGAACCCGACATACCGGTAGCATCTACCTCAGAAACAGTAGCAGCGGAAACTGATGAACTAACCGACGAAAGGGGGCCAGAATCGTCTCCGCACCAAGAACAAGAACCTCAGGAAAGGCGCTATCCAGAAAGGATCAGGAAGCCGCCCCAAAGACTGAATCTATAAATGGACTATTTCAGTTTAATGTGCATGTTAAAGTGTTAACTGTTATTTGAATGTTATGGGAACTGTTAATCTAAAAGGGGAGGAATTGTAATTTATGTACCTTTAAGAGAGAACTACTTTTGCCGCTCCTGTATACTTGATGCACTATCAACAACACCAAAGACTATGAGTTGAACTTATACGAAGTAGGCTTTTATTGACTAAGAACTGGAGCATGCCTCTGCTAGTGGAT
Organism: Somniosus microcephalus; assembly: GCF_052327205.1. Classification (NCBI taxonomy): domain Eukaryota; kingdom Metazoa; phylum Chordata; class Chondrichthyes; order Squaliformes; family Somniosidae; genus Somniosus; species Somniosus microcephalus. The sequence goes on along the minus strand of NC_140995.1, from coordinate 56,326,432 downwards.
CCATCCTAAGAGCTCCCGGGGGAAGGGTGGTGAGTCACCTTTATACCCGGGCTTAGGGGTGGAGCCAGGGGCGGAGACATGCCCGGACCTGTACAGAGTTAACAGTGGTTTACCACATTCACCCCTCGTTTAAAAAAGAGTCCGGCGGGGTGAAGTGTTTCAAAAGTTCGTACACGAAAGTCTCTCCGGGGGTCTTGTCTGCCGTAATGATCTTCATGGTGCCGGTTGCGGCGGTTCTTTGCCCGCGGCCGCTTCTCGCGTGGGACGGAGCACTGGCGTGTCATCCTCTCGGGGTAGGGATGGCACCGGCATGTCGTCAGTTCGTGGTAGACACCCCGGTGGTGCGTCGTGGGTAGTGGTGGTGGGTGGAGGTAGTGGATGGTGATCGATGGGGTTTCGGGTGGTACCTGAGGGTGCGAGGTCTCGAATTGAGACTGTGTCCTCCCGCCCGTCAGGATACGCCACGTAGGCGTACTGTGGGTTGGCGTGGAGGAGGTGAACCTTTTCGACCAGGGGGTCCGTCTTATGGCTCCTCACGTGTTTCCTGAGCAGGACGGGTCCCGGAGACGTCAGCCATGGCGGTAGTGATGTCCCCGAGGTGGATTTCCTGGGGAAGACGAACATCTTCTCGTGAGGGGTGGCGTTTGTGGCAGTACAGAGCAGTGATCGTATGGAGTGGAGCGCATCGGGGAGGACATCTTGCTAGCGGGAGATTGGGAGGCCCTTGGATTTTAGGGCGAGCATGGCGGTCTTCCACACCGTTGCGTTCTCCCTCTCTACCTGTCCGTTACCCCGGGGGTTGTAGCTGGTAGTCCTGCTCGTGGCTATGCCCTTCTCGAGCAGGTACTGCCGCAGCTCGTCGCTCATGAACGACGAGCCCCTGTCGCTGTGGATGTAATTGGGGAAGCCAAATATGGCGAACAGGTCGTTGAGGCACCTGATGACTGTGGCGCTGGTCATGTCCGGGCAGGGGACGGCGAAGGGGAAACGGGAGTACTCATCAATAATATTGAGGAAGTACGTGTTGCGGTCAGAGGAGGGAAGGGGCCCCTTGAAATCGACGCTGAGACGTTCGAAGGGGCGGGTGGCTTTAATCAGGTGCGCCCCGTCTGGCCTATAAAAATGCGGTTTGCATTCGGCGCAGACCTGGCAGTTCCTGGTCATGGTCCTGACCTCCTCGATGGAGTAAGGCAGGTTGCGAGCTTTAATAAAATGGAAGAACCTGGTGAACCCCGGGTGGCAGAGATCATTGTGGAGGGTCCGTAGCCTATCGACATGTGCGTTGGCACATGTCCCACGGGATAGGGCGTCTGGGGGCTCATTAAGTTTCCCGGGCCGGTATAAGATATCGTAGTTGTAGGTGGATAACTCGATCCTCCACCGCAATATCTTATCATTTTTGATTTTCCCCCTTTGTCTGTTGTTAAACATAAATGCTACTGACCGTTGGTCAGTGAGCAGGGTGAAACGTTTACCGGCCAGGTAATGCCTCCAGTGCCGTACAGCCTCCACTATCGCCTGGGCCTCCTTCTCGACTGAGGAGTGTTGAATTTCGGGGCCCTGGAGGGTCCGTGAAAAGAAGGCCACGTGTCTCCCCGCCTGGTTAAGGGTTGCGGCTAGGGTGAAGTCGGATGCATCGCTCTCCACTTGGAAAGGGATGGACTCATCCACTGCGTGCATTGTGGCCTTCGTAATGTCCTCTTTTATGAGGGTGAAGGCCGCACGGGCCTCTGCCGTCAGGGGGAAGGAGGTTGACTTGATGAGGGGCCGGGCTTTGTCCACATAGTTGGGCACCCACTGGGCGTAGTACGAGAAGAACCCTAGGCATCTCTTCAGGGCTTTTAGGCAGTGGGGAAGGGGTAGTTCCAGGAGGGGGCGCATTCGGTCGGGGTCGGGGCCGATGACTCCGTTTTCCACCACGCAGCCAAGAATAGCGAGGCGCGTGGTGCGGAACATACATTTTTCTCTGTTGTATGTCAGCTTCAGCCGTTGGGCTGTACGGAGGAATTTTTCTAGGTTGGCGTCGTGGTCATGCCGGTCATGGCCACAGATGGTGACGTTGTCTAGATAGGGGAAGGTGGCCTGCAGCGCGTTCTGGTCAACAATCCGGTCCATCTCCCTTTGGAAGACCGAGACCCCGTTGGTGACGCCGAAGGGGACTCGGAGGAAGTGGTAGAGGCGACCGTCGGCCTCGAAGGCCGTGTACTGGCAGTCCTCAGGCCTGATGGGGAGCTGGTGGTATGCCGACTTCAGATCAATCGTCGAGAATACCCGGTATTGTGCTATCTGGTTGACCATGTCAGATATGCGGGGAAGTGGGTATGCGTCTAATTGCGTGTATCGATTGATCGTCTGGCTGTAATCAATAACCAGGCACTGTTTTTCGCCGGTCTTCACTACCACCACTTGGGCTCGCCATGGGCTGGTGCTGCCCTCGATAATCCCTTCCCTCAGGAGTCTTTCTACTTCTGATTTAATAAAGCTCCTATCCCCGGCACTGTACCGCCTGCTTTTAGTAGCAATTGGCTTGCAGTCTTTGGCGAGGTTAGCGAACAATGCGGGGGGTTTGACCTTCAGGGTGGATAGGCTGCACACTTTGCGCGGCGCCGTGTTTAAATTCTGCCGGCTGCAGACTGTAAGTGGGGGCAGGGGCCCACCATATGCCATCGTGACGCTCTCCAGATGGCACTGGAAGTCTAATCCTAGCAGTACGGGAGCGCAGAGCTGTGGCAGGGCGAGGAATTTAAAATCTCTGTACTCCACGCCGTTCACTGTCAGAGTCGCTACACAGTAGCCGCTGACGTCCGCCGTATGGGACTTTGAGGCCGTAAAGACCTGGTGGCGTGTGGGCATAACCGATAGGGAGTAGCGTCGCACCGTGTCGGGGTGGATGAAGCTCTCCGTGCTTCCGCAGTCGAAAAGGCAATTTGTGGCATGGCCATTTACCTTTACGTTCATCATGGACCTGGCTAGTTGATGGGGCCTAGATTGGTCCAGGGTGATGGAGGCCATCGTCGAGGTCGGTGGGTCGCTGTAGTATTCGCCCGCGCCGGGGGCCTGGTCTCGAAATGGTGTCCAAGATGGCGGCTCCCCCGCGGCTGGTGGTGCCCAAAATGGCGGCCCGCACGGCTCACATGTGGTTGGTGGGGTCCAAAATGGTGGCCTGCATGGTTCACACGCGGCGCTGCTGGAATTGGGAGTCGATTTCGCCCTGCACACTCTCGCGTAGTGGCCTTTCTTGCCGCATTTGGAGCAGGTCGCGTCCTTTGCTGGGCATTGCTGTCTGGGGTGCTTGGCCTGGCCGCAGAAGTAGCATTTCTGGCCTCTGGTCATTGCGGCTGTAGTTGGGCTGCTGGCGGCTTGTGGCCTTACCGGGTCCCAAGATGGCTGCTCCCGTGACATCCACGTGGCCATCCGGTCAGGGGGGTAGGCGTCCATGTTCTGGAGGGCCACGTCTAACGAGCTAGCGAGGGTCACCGTCTTCTGCAGGTCGAGCCCCCTCTGTTCCAGCAGCCTCTGCCGAGTATAGTTGGACCTGATGCCGGCTACGTAGGCGTCTCGGATCAGGTCTTCCGTGCATTCCTTGGCCGTCACCGCTTTGCAATTACAGGACCGGCCGAGGACTCTCAGTGCCGGTAAATATTCAGCGCCCGATTCCCCGGGGCGCTGTTTTCGGGTAGCCAGGAGGTGTCTGGCGTAGACCTCGTTAACAGGCCTCACGTATTGTTCCTTTAGTGTCGCGATGGCGGCCGCGTAAGTTGTGGCGTCTCGGACGATCGAGTAGACTCGGTGGCTCACCCGTGAGTTCAAGACAAGCCGTTTCGCGTCATCTGTAGTGACGGTAGTGCTGGAGGCCTCCAGGAAGGCTTCGAAACAGCTCAGCCAGTGTTCAAAGTTATTGGCTGCATCTGCTGCTTGAGGATCCAGGTCTAAATGTTCCGGCTTCAAGATTTGCTCCATGTCGAAAATTTAGTCAATAAAATTGATGCACTATCAACAACACCAAAGACTATGAGTTGAACTTATACGAAGTAGGCTTTTATTGACTAAGAACTGGAGCATGCCTCTGCTAGTGGATCCATCCTAAGAGCTCCCGGGGGAAGGGTGGTGAGTCACCTTTATACCCGGGCTTAGGGGTGGAGCCAGGGGCGGAGACGTGCCCGGACCTGTACAGAGTTAACAGTGGTTTACCACAATACTGTAGTACCGGCAGTGACCACACCTGTATATAAGCCTTGAGCATGCCTCTGTACTGTTAATCTTTAGACTACCCTCCTCCAGTAAACACCTGTTGATTGTTAATTTACAGCCTCCGTCTAGTTATTGGAAAACATCAAACTTTAAGAATCACGGATTCAACACAGACCACCGAAGAAGCGGTGATCCGCCGGCTCACAGTAGCATTTAGAAATATGAGGTGTGTCGAGACGCCCCAACCCAAGGGAAGAATCCATGAGGTTAAACCTGGGAGCCAGAGTAAGAAAGAGTGGCACCAGGAGGTGAACCGTCCCTCCCAGGCTAAGTTAAATTGTTATGGGTGCGGGAAAGATGGTCACTGGAGAAAAGACTGTAAGAACCCCTGGAAAGATAATAAGGGAAAGGATCCCACAGCCCCAGCCCAAAAGGCAGGGCCAGATATCCCTCCCGCTGTGATCGAGTCACTTTTACAGTCCCTACGGTCTCTTCTGACTGGCCAGGGAAGAGTAGCAGCCACCACCGGTGCTTTGACCCCGTCTGCCCCATCCCACTCCCAGCAATGACTAGAGCCAGCGCAGCCTGTCGACCTGTGTCCCCGCGAGAATGCTGAGGGGAGCAGGCCCTATGTTAAGATGGGGGTGGAGACAGTGCAGGCGAGATATTTGGTGGACACTGGAGCTTCCAGCACGGTGGTCCATTCGGAAGACCTGACCAATTCACTCCAGTCTAACAAGGTCCCATTTAGCATAATGGGACCCACAGGGGACGAGCAGGCTGGGGAAAGGTCAAAACCTTTGGCCATCGGTTTAGGATCCATCCATACCACGTGGGAGGGTAACCACAAGACCGATGAGATGGCCAAGCAGGGGGACAGGGAAAGAGAGTTCTGGGACCCCTGTAGAGCAGGTCCGGTAGCAGCACTCCAGGACAAGGGAGGCACACAGGGGATAGTTTTGGCCCCGGACCAAAAGCAGGTCCACGCCCAAGATTCCGCCTTTAAGGCCGCCCTGGTAAGGGAAAAGAATGTAGAACAGGGTTACTGGCAGGCTGCTAGTTATATTAATCAATGCAAATTGTTTAAGCTGGAGGCAGGGAAACAGGCAGCTGGGATTGAACCTGAGGTTAGAAATCCTCAGCCTGCAGCGCGTACACTCATACAGACTGCACACGCAGGTGCAGTCATGTGCGTAAAGGGAGAAGTTCTCCAGCACTTGGCCCGAGTGATTCCCCCTCTCTTATGGGACTCCGGGGAGGAGCCTGAACCAGGTTTTAGACCTGAAGGGGAAGACTCTCAGCCACCGGCAGCCGGTGGTGAGGGATTGCCTGTCCCCAGCCCAGGTTTGGGAAGGGAGGGACCCGAGGGAGAAGGTCCCCAGCCAGCAAGGACTGTGACCCGAGCTAAGGGTCCGCTCGCCAGGGTAGCCCCACCAGCGACACTCCCTAGGAGGTCTCTTCAGGTACCCCAGCCCAAGAAAGTATGGTCACCAACTTTCCAGTGGAATAGGGCGGACTCCCAAGTCAGGGAGAAGCCAAAAGACAGAAGTCCCCAACCAGCAGCCATAAGCTGCGAGGGACTAGAAGTTGGGATCAGTCCAGCTTCGCTGCAGGCAGTAGCCTGCAACAGTCCAAACAGGGATTAGGCTGGCTGCCCGGAGACGGGCGGCGCTTGTATATAGCTTTGTTCAAGTTTAAAAATGTGTATAAGTAAGTTAGAGTGTGTTCATTTAAATTTTATATTGCAATCGGTAGTTTTAAGTATTAATAGTGTGTTTTAAGTATGGAACCGTTCCAGAGTGTTGTCTATGTGAGCTGAGGTCGCGGGACCCGATCACTTTCCCCCGAGCCAGGGAACTTGGCTAGATGTTTTTTTTTAAAGTCTTTTTCAGAGTTTCGGAAGGTGCGAAGGACCATCGTGTCCTTGGATGCTTGGGGAAGGAAGCACCCCTAGCCCACGAAGGGAGGGGTCTGCAGGAGGCAGATGCCCACGAGGGGAGCTGGCCAGGATGACTGGGATCTAAGTCAACACAGTATTCTAGTGAGACAGGCTTCACATATGGGGAGGCCTCCCTCCAGTGCCCGAGGATACGAATCGGCAGCCCAAGGAAAAGATATTTCGAAAATTCTATAATTTTGACTTTTCAGAGGTCAATAAAACCGAATTGTAACTAATCATGAGTGATAGCAGATTCGTTTGTATTTTTTAACAAATATGTTTTGGCTTGGCTCTTTTAAAAAAAAAAGGAAGCTCGTTTTCTTCCGTTTGTATTTTTTTTACAGATATGTTTTGGCTTGGTGTTAATCTCATTAAAGATGTTGTATCGTGTTAAAACTATGTCACAAGTGGTGCAGGGGCACTGGACCCCTCCATGCTTGAATTATTGTAAATAATCAGTGGTGCAGGGGCATTGGACCCCCTCCGTGCTTGAATTATTGGAACTAATCATGTTTTTCTATCGATAGATGCCTACCGTGTACTGCGATTCTCTCTGGGTAAGGGGGATGGAGGTGTCGAGGGATCAGAGATAGATATAGATAAGTATAAGGGAAGGTTGTTTGTGGGGGGTCAGAAATTCTTGCTCACCTTTAAACAGGATACTGCAAGCAAGTTTTAGTATCCAAGGGTGGACTGTAAGGTTCGCAAAATTTCAGAAAATTTCGGCAGCCCCCGAAGATTATTTGATTAAAGAAAACCTGGTTGGAATGTACCTTAAAAACCCAGGGCATCAAAGATGGCTGTCAGGCCTCTTGGCAAAGGAGAGAGACAGCCTGTCTGAATATCTCCCATCACTGGCTGACAAAGGATTGGAAGAAATACCAGCCTGTGTGAATATGTTTAGGTACTTAAACTGTCAATCAACTGCGGTTTAGGAAGTCAACATGGAACAAAGAACTTTGTTTACACGAGCTCTCAACAGTGTTGACTCAAGGGCTTAAGCACTTGAAGCTGTCAATCAATTGCGGTTGGAAGGTAACCGCAGGACAAAGGACTGTTTACTGAACACTTAAGGATTTGTTTGTCCAGCACTTGAGAAATCAGTTGGACATTTTTAAACTGAGATAGCTCCATTCAAACGAATGGGAAATGCATTCAAACCCATTACAGTCAATGGGGACAGATTGGTCCCTTTTGTGTGAGCCCAGATACATCCAGATTTGGGCGCGAAGATAAGGGCTCCTAATCGGGTATAAAGATAGCCCCTCAGGAAGCCATTCTCTCTCTCTCTACCACCTCGCCTTCAGTGCCCTGCTTGCAAGAGGAACGCCACAGCCCGCCCAAAGAAGTGGAATACCAGCAGTTACTTTTGAATTACAGGGGTATCTCTACTTTGGGGTGGTGAAGAATCCAAGGCAGACCGCAGGGGCATGGAGCAGGCGTTTACTGGTGAGCATAAACTTTCTGACCCATTACAAGGCAACCTAGATAGGTATAAGGGGTGGGAATTAAAGGGGAATTTTGTTAAATTGTAATTTTTAGTCAATTTTCCCTCGATGCGTCCGTTTTCTCTCCTCCCCGTTAAGGAAAAGTGTGCAAGTGTGCTGTATTCATAATTATTTTCACTGTATAGCAATTTATTCTTTATTTTCAATAAACGTTGGTCTTCTTTGCACCCAACCACGAGTCTCGTTTTGTCTATATCGCTACTGAAATAAGTCCGGTGGTCAGAACCAGAAAAGGGAAGCGATTCGAAACCGCACGGGGCCTGGAGCAGCTCAGACATGCCTGACTGGCCAGACATAAACCCCAGGGGCAGACCAAAACCCTTCTTTCTCCCCCCTCCCCTTTTCTACAACCTCTGACTCACCATTAGAAACAGCACAGAAGTTGTTAATGTATAAATAAATGATTATGTCTAGCATGCGTCCATCACACAAAAAATCCTATATATCTGAGATTTTCCAGGAGCCAATGAGAAAAAAATACTTAATTCGCTATCTCTAAGCCTATCTCACAACTTCTTTCCAAATGCTTTGAGCATCCTTCTTACCCCATTCCCTCTTGCAACACTGCAATCCTTGACTCACTGGGAACATTGGCATGGCAGATCCACTAATATAGCTAAAGTTTTGGGATCAATCCTTCAAACTTTGGATGTTACACTTTGGCACACATGTACATTTCTGTGTCTCACTTAGAAAGTATAAGAGAGAAAGGAAGCCAGTGATTCCCTACTACTTTCAGAGAAACTTACCCAGCAACAGAAGACTTGCATTTATATAGCACCTTTCATGACCTCAGGATGTTCCAAAGCACTTTACAGCCAATTAAATACTTTTGAAGTATAGTCACAGTTGTAATGTGGGAAACGTGGCAGCCAATTTGTGCACAGCAAGCTCCCACTGACAGTATTGTGATAATGACCACATAACCTTTTTTTGTGATGTTGATTGAGGGATATTGTCCAGGACACCCCCCCCTGCTCTTTGAAATAGTGCCATGGGACCTGAGAGAGCAGACAGGGCCTCAGTTTAAAGTTTCATCTGAAAGACGGCACCGCTTACAGTGCAGCACTCCCTCAGTACCACACTGGAGTGTCAGCCTAGAGTATTTTTTCAAGTCTCTGGAGTGGGACTTGAACCTACAACCTTCTACCAACTGAGCCACAGCTGACACAGAAACTGTCCTGTAATTGACCTCTTATATGCACGTTGGATACACTCTGGGGTAAAAATTCAGTAGCACCCCCTTAATTTTAGCGCCCAGAAAATGTTAGCGCCCCCGCGGCCGATTTTCCCAGGTAGCGCCCCGAGAGGGAGGAGGGGCACTACTGGAAGTGCCCCGCGTCCCTCTTGGGCGCTGTAAGCCAAAACTGCGCTGCTATGTGCCACAGCGTCACGTGCTGTGGCACGTTGCGCCGCGGTACTGCAGGCCTTTCTCCCCTTCTTAAAGGGGTGGGGCCTGGCGCAGCGCGTCCTGGCGCCCAGCTGGGCCACTAGGGATCGGGAGTGCTGGCAAACAAGCAAACAAGAGGAGTGCTGGGCTGACTCACGCGGGGGGTGGGGGGGGGGCTTCACGGGGGCCGGGGACAGCAACGGGGGCAGATGCTGGTAGGCGGCCAGCAATAAAAATGGCCGCCTGCCACCTCCCCTTTAACTAGCGCCGCCCCGGCTGCAGGTAGGCCCCCTTGACCCCGTTGGACATAGCGTCCAGCGGTAAGTCAGGGGGTGCCACCCAATATTACAGCCGGGGCGCAAGCGGGGCGCTGCGCACGGTGATGACGTCATCGCTGGTGGCGCCGTGCTGCACGGCGCTAACGGTTAGCGCTGCCGCTAACCTCCCGCTGAATTTCGCTGGAGGGGTTAGCGGCACCGCACCCAGGTGCTAGTTGATTTGCGCCCCCTCTATTTCCAGTCATGTCGGCTAGTTGGCCCACCATTTAATTATGGTACAAGTAAAGTCTTTCATTATAAGTGTCAGTAGACTGTGGTGATACCTGTGCACCGTGTTAGTTTGGCACAGTAAGATGCTATTACAATAAAAAAAAATCAGCAAATGTTTCTCAGGAGGAACATTAACAGAACTGTCAGCACTGGACAAATCCTTGGTGTGTGATTTACAGCAACTAATCATGTATTTGAGTTGTCACCTCAAGTAAAAATCAGAAGTGTGGTTAAAAACAGTAAGCTGCATCTGACAGATGGGCTCCAGGGATAGCTTAGTGGCATTAGTGTATTCTTCTCTCCTTTCCTCTCCTAGCTGCTTTCCTCTGTCTTTCATTTATTCCTTTTCTCATATGTATCTCTTTTTCTTTCTCCTCTTCACAGTAGGGTTGCCAACCCTCCAGGATTGTCCTGGAGTCTTCAGGAATTAAAGATTAATCTCCAGGACACTGCTACGAGAAAGCCAAGAGAAAAGTCATAGGGACATTAAAAAAAATTGTAATCTTTTTCATTGGTTTATTGGTTATAAACATTGGAGGCAGGAAGAAAAGGCTGTTTGACTGACAGTCAAGGCTCATCCAATCAGGTAATTAAGAATTGGCTTGGGAAGGTGGTGCGCTGCAAGGATGGGTGTGTCAGGCGACCGATGGCAGAAGCGTGGGGTTGGGGCGGGTGGAGGCAGGAGTTCGTGTGATGAAATCTCCAGGAATATGTCCAACAGTCCTGTTGCTGTGGGATTGGCAGATGTTTTCTCCTGCTATTGTGAGGCAGGTCTGTCCCAGCATCCATCGCAGAGTCAAAGTCCTGTTTAATAGAGGACGGTCACTTCTGCTATGAATGCTAGGATAGCCCCACCTTCATAGTGCTCTCTAGATTTCTCTTACTCTGGAGCAAGAGCAGTGCCTGAGATTATTATTGCAGTGGATCCTAATGCAGGGGTAAAGGGATGGGAATTCACAGGAAATTAGTGGTTAGACTGGAATCTGCTTAAAAAAAAAGGGCCCCTGGCCATGTGTAACTTCTCACCTCACCTTCACAACCTTTGGCTTCTGTTCTAATGATCAATTCATTATTTTTATGTTTGCATCTAGAAAGCAGGCAGTATGGTGTAGATAGGTACAATAAATGGACATAAGAAATTCTTCCTGAGATTTATTCTAAATTTACTTAAGAAATATTTGGAATAAACACCAAATAGGGGCTGAGCATTTTGACTATTCAAAATACAATTAAATGCCATGATGGGAAAGTTAATGTGATGAGAGTCCAAACAGTTATTTCTCACCATAAACTTTTCCTTTACATCAAATCCTGGATGAGACATAACTATCTTCTAGCTCTTCATCAGGAAGATCAAAGCCATCATCTTCAGCTCCTGCTACAAGTTCCCCTCCCTGGCTCCAACTGCATTCTCCTCCTTGCTCCCTCTCTTAGCCTGAACCAGGTCATGAGCAATCTTGGTGTTCTGTTTAACTCTGAACTGAGCTTTCAACCCAACATTTTTTCCATCACCAAAATCATTTACTTCCCACTCCACAACATTACCCAGCTCCTCCTATCTCAGCTGCTTCGCCACTGGAACTCTCATATGTGCCTTTGTCACCTTTGTTTTTATTAGTTGCTGGAATGTGGGCATTTATTGCCCATCCCTAGTTGCCCTAGCCGCCTTCTTGAACTGCTGCAGTCCATGTGGTGAAGGTACTCCCACAGTGCCGTTCAGGAGGGTGTTCCAGGATTTTGACCCAGAGACAATGAAGGAACGGCGATATACTTCCAAGTTAGGATGCTGTGTGACTTGGCGGGGAACTTGGAGGTGGTGGTGTTCCCATGCGTCTGCTGCCCTTGTCCTTCTGGGTGGTAGATGTCGCAGGTTTGGGAGGTGCTGCCGAAGAAGCCTTGGCGAGTTGCTGCAGTGCACCTTGTAGATGGTACACACTGCAGCCATGGTACGCCGGTGATAGAGGGTGTGAATGTTTAAGGTGGTGGATGGGGTGTTAATCAAGTGGGCTGCTTTGTCCTGGATGGTGTTGATCTTCTTACGTGTTGTTGGAGCTGCACGCATCCAGGCAAGTGGAGAGTATTCCATCACACTTCTGACTTGTGCCTTGTAGATGGTGGAAAGACTTTGGGGAGTCAGGAGGTGAGACACTCGCCGCAGAATACCCAGCCTCTGACCTGCTCTTGTTGCCTCAGTATTTATGTGACTGGTCCAGCTAAGTTTCTGGTCAATGGTGACCCCCAGGATATTGATGGTGGGGGATTCAGCGACGGTAATGCCATTGAATGTCAAGGGATGGTGGTTAGACGCTCACTTGCCTGGCACTTGTGTGGCGCGAATGTTACTTGCAGACTGGACTAATCTAACACTCTCCTCACCGACCTCACTTGTCCAAAACTCGACCAAACAAAAGTGACACTTAACTATCACGCCCGTCCACGCTGACATACAAGTAGCTCCCAGTCCTTCAATGCACTCAATTCAAAATCCTTGTGCTCATCTATAAATCCTTCCATAGCCTTTTCCTACCCTATCTTTGCAGTCTCCTCCAGCCTATTCTCCTCCGAAACACTCCATTCCTCCGGCCTTCTATGCCTTCCTTCCCGCTTTAATGAGCACGAGGACTCAGTCTCCAGGAGTCGTTCCCTTATAGCCTTTACTGTAATCAGTAAAACATCCACAGATACTTCTGAGAAGTTAGAAGCCATTCCTGCTGGCGAGCCCCCTGAGGCTGCTGTTCCTTTATTGTTGTCCCACTTGTGGCTTCTGTTCTCTAAAATAATTAAATTATCTGCAGCAGCAATCTAGTTCCCTCCCCTCCCCTCCCCCCTCCCCACCCCAATGGCAGTAAATCAATGAAGTGAACTATTACAATCCTTAGAGGGAAACCTGATGGGTTCGCAGCCAGCCAGAAGACCCACCCTACTGCTAGCCAACCAACTACAGAAAAATACAGCCCATGATGTCCCCACATCATTACTGACTCATTTAAATATGATGGGCAGGTACTTCCGGCATCAGTTGGAAATGATAGTGGAAAATTCGGTGGACAATGGATCCACACCTCAATTCCTGTCCCCGCCCACCGGAGTACGACTAGAAAGTTGTGCAGTAAAGATAGGAAAAGCCCAGTTAGCTTCTCTTGATGTGGAAGCAGCATTCCAGAAGTCATCAATGATTGGTAATACTGCCTTGCATTTATCAAACCATCCTTTAATCTGTCATTCAACAGAATTCTTTTGTAGGATCCTTCTTCTACTGCAGCTTTAGTTTTTTTAGTTTCAAGGTCACATGTTCTGAAAACTTCAATCTTTCATTTTATTGAACTATTAGCTTCACAGAGGAACATCTTTCAGATTTAAAGACCTTCAGACAAATCTTTCTCTTTTTCAAAGCAATCAACCATCAGTCCAAGGTCATTTATAAAGCCCCTTGATGATAAATTTGTTGCCCACTTCTTTGCCATCTCTGTTTGGATCTTTGCTTGCAGTTGTCATGCAGCGCTGTAGAGTAGCAAAGGACTTCCAGACTGCCATCATACATCTGCAGCTGGAAGATAGATACCTGTTAAACGTCAACCTCCTTCACTCTGTTGTTCTGGCAATACACTTCCAGAACACATGAGACAATTAAGTGCATGGAACAGACTTTATTCATATAGCACAGATGATCAGTCTATACAATACAAAGGGTAGCAATCGGGTTTCTCTCTCTCCACCCACCTGACTTAGCCTTGCAACATAACCCCCTTTATACACTGGTTGTTTACCACAAAGATATATTTTGTGCGTGGATAGACAGACCTTCAGACTGCTAACTTCTTTATGAGATTACACTGTTTTTTTCAAAGCATCTATAATATAACTATATTGTTACATTATACTACATTATTATACTACTCCAACGGCAGCATCTGTGGAGAGAAACAGAGTTCATGTTTCAGGTCGTTCACCTTTCATCAGAACTGGAAGATGTTTGCACAATCTTCGAATCCTCCTTAGATACACGGGTGATGCCAGTTGACTGGAGGATTGCAAATGTTACACCCTTGTTCAAAAAAGGGGAGAAGGATAAACTTGGCAATTACAGGTCAATCAGTTTAACGTCGGTGGTAGGGTACCAATAATCTGGGAGAAAATTAATAGCCACTTGGAAAAGTATGGACTAATAAAGGAGAGCCAGCAAGGAATTGTTAAGGGCAAATCATGCTTGACTAACTTGGTTGAGTTTTTCAATGAGGTAACGAAGAAGGTAGGTGAGGGCAGTGCTGTTGATGTAGTGTATATGGACTTTCAAAAGGCATTTGATAAAGTACCACATAACAGACTTGTTATCAAAATTGCAGCCCATGGGATAAAAGGAGCAGTAATAGCATGGATACAAAATTGGCAAAGGGATAGAAAACAGGGACTTGTGGTGAGGGGCTGTTTTTTGGACTGGAGGAAGGTATACAGTGGCGTTCCCCAAGGTTCAGTACTAGAACCACTGCTGTTTTTGATATATATTGATGCGCTATCAATTCTAATAAAAGGCTAGGCAGAGTTCAGAACAACAGGCTTTTATTAACTACTGAATTGCACTTCAGACAGATCAGGACTATGCCTCTAGTGGACGACCGAATGCCAGGAGCTGCCATGCGGCCGCTCTTATACTCGGTAGCCCAGGGGCGGAGTCAGCTGAGGCATAGTCAGGCACAACAGTGAAACAAGAGTGAACGACAACAACAACAACAACAACAGTGAACACAGTGAACTACAGTGGTTTACCACATTCACCCCTCGTTTAAAATTAAGTCCGGCGGGGTGAAGTGTATCAAAAGTTCGAGTAGGCGAGTCTGTCGGGCGGCCTCGTTTGCCGTCGAGATCTTCGTGGCGACGGTTGCGATGGTACAGCTTCCCACGACGCGTCTTGAGCGGGGTCAAGCACCGGCGTATCGTCCCCTTTGGTGTTGGGTGGGCGAGTGGGCTCCGGCTGGTCCTGGGGGCGCAGCATGCCGTCTACTGGGGTGGAATGGACAGGGGTGAGAATTGGGTCTACTGAATTTTGGGCCGTGTCGGAGGGGGTCGTGGTGGGGGGCAATGGTGGCGGGTCAGTGGACCCCGAGGGTGCCAGATCTCTAATGGAGACTGTGTCCTCCCGCCCGTCCGGGTATGCCACGTAGGCGTACTGGGGGTTGGCATGGAGGAGGTGAACCTTCTCTACCAGGGGAGCCGTTTTGTGGGACCTTACATGCTTCCTCAGCAGGACGGGCCCTGGGGACGTCAGCCAGTGTGGTAGTGAGTTACCGGATGTGGACCTCCGGGGAAAAACAAACATTCGCTCATGGGGGGTTGCGTTGGTGGCTGTACACAGCAGTGACCGGATGGAGTGGAGCGCATCGGGTAGGACATCCTGCCAACGGGAGGTCGGAAGGCCCCTAGATTTTAAGGCTAGGAGGGCCGCCTTCCAGACCGTCGCGTTCTCTCTTTCAACCTGTCCGTTCCCCCGGGGGTTGTAGCTGGTGGTCCGGCTTGAGGCAATACCTCTCATGAGCAGGTACTGACGGAGTTCGTCGCTCATGAAGGACGAGCCCCGGTCGCTATGAATATAGCTGGGAAAACCGAACAGAGCAAAGAGGTTGTGCAGGCATTTAATGACCGTAGCGGTGGTCGTGTCCGGGCAGGGGATGGCAAAAGGGAAACGGGAGTACTCATCAACTATGTTGAGGAAGTACACATTGCGGTCAGAGGAGGGGAGGGGCCCTTTAAAGTCGATACTCAGGCGCTCAAAAGGGCGGGTGGCCTTGATCAGGTTTGCTCTGTCAGGCCTATAGAAGCGCGGCTTGCACTCGGCACAGACTGGGCAGCTCCTGGTCATGGTCCTGACCTCCTCGATGGAGTAAGGCAGGTTGCGGCCCTTAATGAAATGGAAGAACCTGGTGACCCCCGGGTGGCAGAGGTCGTTGTGGAGGCCCCGTAGTCTATCGATCTGCGCGGTGGCGCATGTGCCTCGCGATAGAGCGTCTGAGGGTTCGTTGAGTTTCCCTGGCCGGTACAAGATGTCATAATTGTAGGTGGAAAGTTCGATTCTCCACCTCAAAATCTTATCATTTTTGATTTTACCCCTCTGCTTGTTGTTGAACATGAAAGCAACTGAACGCTGGTCAGTAAGCAGGGTAAATCGTTTTCCAGCCAGGTAGTGCCGCCAGTGGCGCACCGCCTCCACAATGGCCTGGGCCTCTTTTTCCACAGAGGAGTGTCTGAGTTCGGAGCCCTGGAGGGTTCGTGAAAAGAAGGCCACGGGTCTTCCCGCCTGGTTAAGGGTAGCGGCCAGGGCGAAGTTGGATGCATCGCTCTCCACCTGGAAGGGGATGGACTCATCTACCGAGTGCATGGTGGCCTTGGCAATGTCATCTTTTATACGGTGAAAGGCTAAGTGGGCCTCCGCCGTCAGGGGGAAGGAAGTGGACTTGATAAGTGGACGGGCTTTGTCCGCATAATGAGGGACCCACTGGGCGTAATAGGAAAAGAAGCCCAGGCACCTTTTGAGGGCCTTGAGACAGTGGGGCAGGGGAAGTTCCATCAACGGGCGCATCCGGTCAGGGTCAGGACTGATGACTCCGTGTTTCACCACGCAACCAAGGATAGCGAGGCGGGCTGTGCGGAATATGCACTTTTCCTTGTTGTACGTGAGGTTTAGGAGTTGGGCCGTGCGGAGGAACTTATCAAGATTGGCGTCATGGTCCTGCAGGTCATGGCCGCAGATGGTCACGTTGTCTAGGTAGGGAAACGTGGCCTGTAACGCATTCTCGTCGACCATCCGGTCCATCTCCCTCTGGAAGACGGAGACACCGTTGGTGACGCCAAAAGGAACCCTGAGGAAGTGAAAAAGGCGGCCGTTTGCCTCGAAAGCTGTGTACTGGCGGTCCTCAGGGCGGATAGGGATTTGGTGGTATGCTGCCTTGAGGTCAATGGTCGAGAAAACGCGGTATTGCGCTATCTTATTAACCATGTCGGCTATGCGGGGGAGGGGGTATGCGTCCAACTGGGTGTACTTGTTGATAGTCTGGCTGTAGTCGATGACTAGGCGCTGCTTGTTGCCAGTCTTAACGACTACCACCTGGGCTCGCCAGGGGCTGGTACTATCCTCAATAATCCCCTCTTTCAGGAGCCGCGTCACCTCAGATCTTATGAAGGATCTGTCCCCGGTGCTGTATCGCCTGCTCTTTGTGGCGATAGGCTTGCAGTCGCGGGTGAGGTTGGCGAACAGGGGGGGGGGGTGTGATTTTGAGGGTGGAGAGACTACAGGTGGGGCGTGGCGGGCAATTTAAAAACTGCTGGTTGCAGACAGTGAGTGGGGGAAAAGGTCCACCGTATGTCAAGGTGACACTCTTAAAGTGACAATGAAAGTCCAACCCCAGTAGAACGGCAGCGCAGAGATGTGGCAGGACGAAGAGCTTTACATTTTTATATACGGAGCCCTTCACCGAGAGGGTCACTACGCAGTAGCCGCCGACGTCTGCTGAGTGGGATTTCGAGGCCATGGAGATCCGATGGCGCGTTGGCCGGACCGAGAGAGAATAGCGCCGTACTGTATCAGGGTGTATGAAGCTCTCCGTGCTCCCGGAATCAAAAAGGCAAGTTGTGGCGCGGCCATTTACCTGGATGTCCATCGTGGACCTGGCTAGCTGATGGGGTCTGGATTGATCCAGCGTGATGGAGGCCGCTGTGGAGTCGGTAGCGTCGCTGTAGAACCCCGGTGAGGCGGCGGTGGGTGAGTCGGGGGCCCGTTGGCAGAATGGCAGACAAGATGGCGGCGTCGGAGAGGAAGGACAAAATGGCGGCGCCCATGACGATCCCGATCCCCACGAGGCTGGAGGGAGGCAAGATGGCCGCTCCCACGAATCGCACGCGGCGCTGCTGGAGGTAGGGGTCTTCTGGCTTCTGCAGACGCCAGCGTAGTGTCCCTTCTTACCGCAGGCAGAGCAGACCGCGTTTTTCGCCGGGCAGCGCGCCCTGGGGTGTTTGGTTTGGCCACAGAAATAACATTTCTGGCTCGGGCGGGACATCGCTGCAGCAGTTGAGGCCAGGGCCCGTGGCGGCGCCGCGTCCCAAGGTGGCGGCGGCTGCGGCATCCATGAGGCGGCCGCGCGGTCCGGGGAGTAGGCCTCCATGTTCCGGTGGGCTACGTCCAACGAGAGGGTGAGTGAAATCGCCTTCTTCAGGTCGAGCTCGCTACTTTCCAGCAGTCGCTGCCGTGTGTGAGTGGACCTGAGGCCCGCCACGAGGGCGTCCCGGATGAGCTCCTCCGTATGTTCCGTGGCTGTTACTTGCTTGCATTCGCAGGCTCGGCCGAGTTCCTTCAGCGCCCGTATGTATGCTTCTGTGGGTTCCCCGGGCTGTTGTTTGCGAGACCCCAGGAGATGTCTTGCGTAAACATAGTTGACCGGGCGTGCGTATTGCTCCTTCAAGATGTCGATAGCCCCCTGGTAGCTCGTGGCGTCCCGGATAAGGGCAAAAGCTCGGTGGTTTACTTTAGAGTTCAGCACCCTGAGCTTGTCGGCATCGGCGGCGACGGTCTCGCCGGATGCAGTCAGAAAGGACTCAAAACAGTGCAGCCAGTGCGAGAACTTAGCAGTCGAGTCCGGTTCTTGCGAGTCGAGTTCCAGGCACTTGATCTTAAGAATCTGCAGCATCGTTTTTTTTTTTCAGTAGTTAATAAAATTGATGCGCTATCAATTCTAATAAAAGGCTAGGCAGAGTTCAGAACAACAGGCTTTTATTAACTACTGAATTGCACTTCAGACAGATCAGGACTATGCCTCTAGTGGACGACCGAATGCCAGGAGCTGCCATGCGGCCGCTCTTATACTCGGTAGCCCAGGGGCGGAGTCAGCTGAGGCATAGTCAGGCACAACAGTGAAACAAGAGTGAACGACAACAACAACAACAGTGAACACAGTGAACTACAGTGGTTTACCACAATTAGTGACTTGGACTTGGGGGTACAGGGCACAATTTTGAAATTTGCAGATCATAGAATCATAGAATGGTTACAACATAGAATGAGGCCATTCGGCCTGTCAAGTTTGTGCCAGCTCTCTGCAAGAGCACTTCAGCTAGTCCCACTCCCCCGCCCTTTTCCCGTAGTCCTGCAATTTTTTTTCCTTTATGTACTTATCCAATTCCCTTTTGAAAGCCATGGTTGAGTCTGCCTCCAACACCCTTTCAGGCAGTGCATTCCAGATCCTAACCACTCGCTGCGTAAAAAAGTTTTTCCTCATGTCGCCTTTGGTTCTTTTGTCAATCACCTTAAATCTGTGGCCTCTGTTCTCGACCCTTCTGCCAATGGGAACAGTTTCTTTCTATCTACTCTGTCTAAACCCCTCATGAACACCTCTATCAAATCTCCTCTCAACCTTCTCTGCTCTAAGGAGAACAACCCCAGCTTCTCTAGTCTGTCCACGTAACTGAAGTCCCTCATCCCTGGAATAATTTTCATAATTCTTTTCTGCACCCTATCTAAGGCCTTCACATCCTTCCTAAAGTGCGGTGCCCAGATTTAGACATAATACTCTAGTTGAGGCCGAACCAGTGTTTTATAAATGTTCATCATAACTTCCTTGCTTTTGTACTCTATGCCTCTATTTTTGAAGCCCAGGAACCTGAATGCTTTTTTAACCGCTGTGTCAACCTGCCCCACCACCTTCAATGATTTGTACACATCTACCTCCAGGTCTCTCTGTTTATGGTACCCTTTAGTTTATACTGCCTTTTCTCATTCTTCCTACCAAAATGTATCATTCGCACATTTCTGCATTAAATTTCATCTGCCACGTGTCTGCTCATTTCACCAGCCTGTCTATGTCCTCTTGAAGTCTATCACTCTCCTCCTCACTATTCACTATACTTCCAAGTTTTGTGTCATCTGAAAATTTTGAAATTGTGCCCTGTGCACCAAAGTCCAAGTCATTAATATATATCAAGAAAAACAATGGTCCTAGTACCGATCCCTGGGGTACACCACTGTATACCTTCCTCCAGTCCAAAAAACAACCGTTCATCAAAACTCTCTGTTTCCTGTCACTTAGCCAATTTTGTATCCATGCTGCCACTGTCCCTGTTATTCCATGGGCTTCAACTTTTCTGGCAAGCCCATTATGTGGCACTTTATCAAACGCCTTTTGGAAGTCCATGTACACCATGTCAACAGCATTGCCCTCATCAACCCTCTCTGTTACCTCATCAAAAAAACTCAATCAAGTGAGTTAAACATGATTTGCCTTTGACTAATCCATGCTGGCTTTCCTTAATTAATCCACATGTGTCCAATTGACTGTTAATTTTGTCCCTGATTATCATTCCTAAAATCTTCCCCATGACCGAGATTAAACTGACTTGCCGTAGTTGCTGGGTTTATCCTTGCATCCTTTGTTGAACAAAGGTGTAACATTTGCAATTCTCCAGTCCTCTGGCACCACTCCCATATCTAAGGAGGATGGAAGATTGTTGACAGATTGGACACCTGCCCTGGAGCAGGGCCTCTGCGGGGGGAGAGTTCTGTTTTTTGGATACCCTCCACCCGCAGAAAACACTTGCAATTTTTGCGCCTGTAAAAGCAGGCGCAAGGTCTGCTTTTACCAGGCTAAGAGTTGATGAAAGTTAAAAGACATTTTTTTTCCCCACTGATTTATCATTTAAAAATACTTTAAAGAAAGGTAACTTTATTTTTAGCCCTATTAAAAACTTTAATTATTTTTTCAAAATTTAAAATTTTTGTTTAAAATAGTTAATTTATGTAATTTATAGTTGACGTAATAAAGACTCATTACGCACTTGCTTGAACATAAAGCAAGGCTTTAATCGACTTGTAACAAAACATGGAGGTCTAGTTAGTAGTCACTAGCTTCCTGTTTCCAGATTGTCTCTGGCCAAGTTGGGCCCATGCCTGAGTATTTATACTCCTCGGACGGCGCCCTCAGCTGGCCGTCCAGTAGTACTTCCTGAGTTACTTCGTGTAGAAGTTGCGATTTATGACAATAGTCATTTTAAAAATGTGATTTAAAAAAAAAATGTATTTGAAGTTTTACTTACGTTTTGAGGGTGATCTCTATTCATAGATTTGACAGGTCTTCCTGTCAAATCTATTAATGGAGATTCCCTGCTCTGATTGGCTCCCCATGGCCCACGTGATCCCAGGGACGCTGCGAACTACCTGCGCCCCTGGGATACGTGTGCCCTGCACACCGACAGTTTGGAGAGGCACAGCAATGGAATTCTGTGCATCCCGGGAGCCCTCCGGTCCAGGCGGAGATTTTTCCAAATCGCAGCCCTCTGCCCGCGGGAGGCCTGCAAACTGAATTTCTGGGCCAGTCTGTTTCTATCAAGTCTGTCTCAATTTTAAACACCTCTAGCAAATTACTCCATAATCTCTGTAATTCTTCAAGTCTTTCTTCATATTTCCTCAGATGAGGCAGCTTCCTAGTGAATCTGACTTGCAGCCTCTCTAAAACCTTAATATTCTTCCTGTAGCGTGGAGCCCAAAACTGCACACAGTGGTCCTACTAAGATTTTATGCACCATGCTCACACGAACAAGTTCCACGGATGATGGAACTGAAGGGGCCTCACTAAAGGTAAGTGTTGAATTATTTTCGTGGCCCCCCCAAGAACAGCGAAAGTTAGTGAATGGGCTACCCCGATTGTGGTAGTGCCCGAAGCAGACAAAACTGTACGATTGTGTGGTGACTACAAAGTTACTATCAACCAAGCAGTTGACGATGAGCACTACCCGTTACCCACATCACAAGATTTGTATGCAGCACTCTCTGGGTCAAAGGTTTTCTCCAAGCTTGACCTGTCGCACGCTTACGCTCAGCTGAATGTTGACAAAGAGAGTCAACAGTATCTCACCATCAACACACACAAGGGACTGTACTCATACACCAAGCTGCCATGTGGTGTAAAGTCCTCCCCCAAAATCTTCCAGGCTACGATGGATAAGATTTTGCAAGGAATTCCAAATTGCTTATGCAATCAAGATGATGTGCTGATCGCAACAAGCAGTGAGGAAAAAATCTAGAAGTGTTAGATTTAGTGCTTTAAAGGTTGAATTCCCACAATCTCAAATTGAAAAGGAGCAAATTAATGTGTGTAGGAGCTGTCATAAGCCAAGTAATGGATGTCAGGCAAGAGAAACCAATCCTGTTCGCATCGCGAACCCTCACAAAGAGCAAAAGAAACTATGCGCAAATTGAAATGGAAGCACTCGCCATAGTGTTTGGAATCAAGAAATTCCAATAGTTCCTGATTGGCAGAAAGTTTACCCTGATAACCGATCACAAACTGCTCCGAGCAATATTGGGGCCCAAATCTGCCATCCCTGCAATGGCCACATCAAGAATGCAACGTTGGGCTGTGTTGTTGTCACAATATGACTACACGATTAAATATCGCACTTCAAAGCAAAACGCAATCGCAGATGCCTTGTCCAGGTTGCCTCATGTGTTGGGAGTGAAGGTGAGATTTTCACGCTAGGTGCAGTTGACAAGACTTTCCCGTGAATGCAACTGAGATTGCAAATAAGACTCAAAAGGACTCAGTACTGAAAAGAGTGTATGAAAACACCTTGAATGGATGGACTGATCAGTGTATGGACACAGAATTGAAACCATTCCATAACCGTCGTACTGAATTGTCTTGTGAGCAAGGTTGTATCAAGTGGGGAAACAGAGTGGTGGTACCTACTTCTTTGAGAGACAGAATTCTGGCCGAACTTCATACTGAACATCCAGGGATCGCCAGTATGAAATCAATTGCAAGAAGCTTTATTTATTGACCTGGATTGGACAGTGATCATGAATCACTTGATCATGAACTCATACATGAGTTTGACTCAGTTCAGACTTCAGTAACTGAAGTGCGAGGTTCAAACAAGTCTGAGATAGAAACAGGATCATCTTTGAGTTCATAACCAAAACAAAACAGCTGGAAAATTGGTTCAACACCAAAACCTTCAGTAAGGAGATCAGGAAAGTGCCGCCAAGCTGTTATTAAACTGGATTTGTAGTTCATTTGTAGGATTTGTAGTTCATATAAAAGGAAAAAAGCCAGGAGTTTTTGTTATGTGCTACTTGGGAAAGGTGGTACAATAGTTTTGTTGTATTTGAGAGGGGAATATGTACATTTTTTGAAGGGGAAAGCAGTGTAATGTATTATCACATGGTTTAGTATGAGCATGCTCAGTTCACTCTGGCCTAGTAAAGCAAGCACATGGACTAGCAAGTCATCGTGACTTTGTCCTTCATTTGTTCTACCCACATATATTACACTTCACCCTACTTCACCCATCCCCTGCGATCGGACATCCCCCGACACTACTGATCTCCCCCCCACAAGGCCCTTCCTATCTCCTTCACCAACAACCCTACCTCTCTCCTCCCCGCACCCCGACCCTTCCGATCTCTGCCCCCAGCCCCCGAGGCCTCCTCCACCACCAACCCTTCCGATCTCCCCTGAGGCCCTTCTGAACTCCCCCTCTGATCTGCCCCCCCACCGATGCCTCCGCTCTCCTGCCCCGAACCCCCTCCACCTTGAGGCCTCCAAACTCTTCCCGCACCCCAACCCCTTTGATCTCCGTACCCCCGACCCATTCCGAGGCACTCCGATCTCCCCTGGCCCTTCCGATCTCCCCTCCCACCGCACCGCCCCCCCCGCAAGGCCTCTGATCTCCCCCCTGACCCTTCCGATCTCCCCTCCCACCCCCCCCCAGGCCTCCGATCTCCCCCCTGACCCTTCCGATCTCCCTTCCCACCCCCCCCAGGCCTCCGATCACCCCCCTGACCCATCCGATCTCCCCTCCCACCCCCCCATAGGCCTCCGATCCCCCCCTGACCCTTCCGATCTCCCCTCCCCCCCCCACAGGCCTCCAATCTCCCCCCCTGACCCTTCCGATCTCCCCTCCCACCCCCCCATAGGCCTCCGATCCCCCCCTGACCCTTCCGATCTCCCCTCCCCCCCCCACAGGCCTCTGATCCCCCCCTGACCCTTCCGATCTCCCCTCCTGCCCCCCCAGGCCTCCGATCTCCCCCGACCCTTCCGATCTCCCCTCCCACCCCCCCACAGGCCTCCGATCTCCCCCCTGACCCTTCCGATCTCCCCTCCCAACCCCCACAGGCCTCTGATCTCCCCCGACCCTTCCGATCTCCCCTCCCACTCCCTCCCCCAGGCCTCCGATCCCCCCCTGACCCTTCCGATCTCCCTTCCCCCCCCACAGGCCTCTGATCTCCCCCCTGACCCTTCCGATCTCCCCTCCCCCCCCCACAGGCCTCTGATCTCCCCCGACCCTTCCGATCTCCCCTCCCACTCCCTCCCCCAGGCCTCCGATCCCCCCCTGACCCTTCCGATCTCCCTCCCCCCCCCCCAGCCTCCAATTTCCCCCCCTGACCCTTCTGATCACAGAAATCACAGAAACCTCACAGTGCAGATAGAGGCCATTTCGGCCCATCGAGCCTGCACCGACACATATCCCACCCGATCCCCGTAACCCCACGTATTTAATCCCCCTAACACTAAGGGTCAATTTATCATAGCCAATCAACCTAACCCGCACATCTTTGGACTGTGGGAGGAAACCGGAGCACCCGGAGGAAACCCACGCAAACACGGGGAGAATGTGCAAACTCCACTCCCTTCCCCCCCCCCAGGCCTCCAATCTCCCCCCGACCCTTCCGATCTCCCCTCCCACCACCCCCCCAGGCCTCCGATCTCCCCCCTGGCCCTTCCGATCTCCCCTCCCACCACCCCCCCAGGCCTCCGATCTCCCCCGACCCTTCCGATCTCCCTTCCCAACACCCCACCAGGCCTCCGATCTCCCCCCTGGCCCTTCCGATCTCCCTTCCCACCACCCCCCCAGGCCTCCGATCTCCCCCCTGGCCCTTCCGATCTCCCCTCCCACCACCCCCCCAGGCCTCCGATCTCCCCCGACCCTTCCGATCTCCCTTCCCAACACCCCACCAGGCCTCCGATCTCCCCCCTGGCCCTTCCGATCTCCCTTCCCACCACCCCCCCAGGCCTCCGATCTCCCCCCCGGCCCTTCCGATCTCCCCTCCCACCACCCCCCCAGGCCTCCGATCTCCCCCCTGGCCCTTCCGATCTCCCCTCCCACCACCCCCCCAAGGTCTCTGATCCCCCCTGACCCTTCCGATCTCCTTTCCCGCCCCTCCTCCCAGGCCTCCGATCACCCCGACCCTACCGATCTCCCCTCCCACCGCCCCCCCCACAGGCCTCCGATCCCCCCCTGACCCTTCCAATCTCCCTTTCCACCCCCCCCCACAGGCCTCCGATCCCCCCCTGACCCTTCCGATCTCCCCTCCCACCGCCCCCCCCACAGGTCTCCGATTCCCCCCTGACCCTTCCGATCTCCCCCCCCCGCCCCTCCCACAGGCCTCCGATCCCCCCCGACCCTTCCGATCTCCCCTCCCCCCCCCCCGCCAACAGGCCGCCGATCTCCCCCCTGACCCTTCCGATCTCCCCTCTCCGCCCCCCCCCCCGAGGCCTCCAATCTTCCGCCCAAGGCCTTCGATTTCCCCCCAAGGCCTCCGATCTCTCCTTCCTCCTCTCAACTCCCTGGTTGCAGCATGGTGCCGAAGGCCAGACAACCAGCCTCTCAATCTGGCTGGCTGCGGGCGGGAAACTGAGACAAAAAATGTTAACTAGGTCCTCAAGGCTTATGGTACTGCTGCTGCTGCTGCCAGCACCCAGGACTTCAGCAACCTCACTGCAAAGTAAAGCAGGTGGTGAACTGCCTCTGCGGCACTGGGACACGACTGTAGAGGTTCGCCTGTAATTTCCCCAGGCTGGGCGGGGGGGGCGGTCTCCCAATCTCCTGTTGTAACTTCATTCAGAGAAACCCTGCAGAAATGGCAGGCCGGGCTAGCCATTGTTTCTGGCCGCTGGAGACTTACTGGCTGGCCTGCATACACGGTAGTTTGTCTGTTGTCACTGTGGAATGCACCCTCTATATAAACTGGGTGGATCCACAATGTCAGCAGCCTAGATTACAGAACCGCGCCTTGAAATTGTGCCAAATTGTTCTCATATGAAGGGAAGCACAACTATCAAAGGCGGATCACATAATAGATGTGGGATTTAAGTTTAGCCACATGCAAGAGGGAAGAAAAAGTATCTACAAAAAGGGGGAATTCTTAACAGGATGTAAGTGTTTTTATTTAAGTGCTTAATTTTGCAGATCTGTAGGTGAATTGCGATGCTGCTCATAATTCAAGCTGGCCTGCCTGCAGTGAGCAGCTTCCTCCAGTAAAGCAGTGATCCCGAGGTTCAGCAGATTGTTCCCATTGATGAAAGAGCACCCGTGACCATTCTTTCCTTCCACGAAGAAGAGTATTACAGCCCTCTACAGGAACTAAGTGGAGTAACAACAGAATGTCTGCTATCCTTATAGCACAGGTTGAGTCATAAAGACAGAACTTATATTTATAGAACGCTTTTCACAACCTCAGGACATCCTAAAGTGCTTCACGACCAATGAAGTACTGTTGAAGTGTAGTCATTGTTGTGATGTAGTGAAATGAAGTGAAATGTAATGAACTAAAGGGGAAATTTTAGCAATACAGGATCCCGGCACAAAGCCTCGCCCGCCAGGAGCGGCAATCACTGGCGCTGTACCTGGTTTTAGATTGCTCACCTTAGATTGAGTCCCAGTATGGCCGGTACAACATGGGGAGCTCATCTATGATCACACCCAACAGGTTCCAGGACTGTTAGTTGTAAAATGTACTCAAAGTGATAGCTGCAGAAGTTGCTCGACTCACAAATTGTTTGGGATATTTATTTGCTCTTGCAAAGAGTTGTAGGTAACACAGCCTCTGAACGTTGCCTGGGTTCTGGGGTGGAAAGAGCTACGCTATAGAATGACTATATTTTAGGAGTAAATCCTACCTGTTCCATAACCAGTCGAGCAAGCTTGGTTGGATTAGCTATGTTTCTGACAGCAGCGACAGCTCCTGTACTAAGGCTTTTCCCATCCATGACAATGGCATCGAGCTCAGTTTCACCACATTCATTGAGCACAGATCCACAGCCTGAATCCAACAGGAAAGAAATTCACAGCTTCAGCCACAGTCACATTGTGTCATTTGAGATTCCTGCGCTAGATGGGCTTTTCTATCAAAGGCCAAGTCTCCCAGATCCAGCTTCAGCTTTTTCTCCATTAATACACAGCTTATGCTGATTAATTGTCAATGACTCTCCAGCTTTCACACCCACTAACAATCAGCTGCGTTCTAAGTGTGTGCTAAAATGGTGATAGTTAGCTATTCAACTTTCCCCTCCCCCACTGTTCTCCTTTCAGCCTCTCCAGCACTTCACTCAAATTCATTCTTCACATATGAGCCTGGACAGTGTCGGCTGGTTATTCAACCGGGGAGAACATTCCCGCTACAGAAAAATCGCACGGGCTTTGTTACAACCCTCCCACCAAATCTATGCGCAGTGCCTGGACAATCCCTTATACCCAAGTGTAATAGCAAAAGATGATCTACATAATGGCCCAGAAATTCGGCTCGGGGGCTTCCCGCGGGTGTAAGCCCCCGACCTGCACTTACCTAGTGTGCCGGCCGTTGAGCTGTGGGCCCCCGTGGAATTCCGATCCGGGGCCTGGTCCAGCTGCCGGCGCGCAGTGCTTGCGTATCCCAGGGGCGCAGTTAGTTCGATGCGTCCCCTGGGATCACATGGGCCATGGGGAGCCAATCAGAGCAGGGAATGCTCCATTCATAAGTCTGACCGGAAGTGCTGTCAAGACTTATAAATACTATGGCCCCAAAATAGCACTAAATCTTCAAATAAATTTTTTTTTAAATCACATTTTTTAAATCTATATATATAAAGGAATCGATCTGTCTGTCTGTCTGTCCTTCTGTCTGTCTGTCCTCGCGTGTGCGTCTGTCCGGCTATGCGCTTGAAAGTTATAGAGCGTACCTACGCGCGTGTTACCTCCGAAGAAAGCTTACGCTTCCGGGGCGCTCGTAAGCGTATTTACTTTTCGGTCGGACGAAAATTGTTCGCGCCTTATGCAAAAAACCTTCAAAATTAAACTCATTATCTGCTACTTAGCATTGATTGACTGACGTCAAGGTTCGACCAATCCTGTGCCGTCACGATTGACCAATCCTACAGTACGGTCCCCTGATGGTTGGCCAATCGGTGTGTGTGTGTGTGGGCGGGACTAATCGTTTTCATCTCAGGGATGTGGCAGCCATTGTTTCACTGCCATTACTTCAGCTTCCAGCTCAAACTACTTTGATCATCCAGCTTTGAAAAAGTTACTATCTCTTTTAAAAATAACATAAGATTTACCAAAAACGTTTTATAAGTACTTTCACTTTCATCTTTCAAGGTATTAAAAGGTAGAAATGTTGCCCGGCAGCAGATTCACAAAGGGACACAGACAGGGCCCAAAAGCCTGGGACTCGATTTAAAATGTTGCCCGGCACCAGATTCACAGAGGGACACAGAGAGGCCCCAAAGCCTGGCACTCGATTTAAACCGCCTGGCCCAAAACAGCCCTGGCAAAGCCGGGCTCCCCCCAGCTAGTAAACTATAAATTACATGAAATAACTATTTTAAACAATAATTTAAATTTTTGAAAAAAATAATTTTATTTTCTAACGGGGCTAAAAATAAACTTACCTTGCTTTAAAGTATTTAAAAATAATAAACCTGTGGAAAAAATGTTTTAATTTTAATTAATTCACCACTTACCTTGTAAAAAGCAGGCCTTACGCCTGCTATTTACATTTCTAACTCCTGGAGACTTACCTTCCCGGGAAAACCTGTAAAAAAGGCCGAAGTTCGATGCGCACACGCAGCCCCTCCTGCGCACGTGTTTGACCTCTGAACCCCTTTGTTCAGAGGAACGGAAGTGCCGATTTCCCGTGCATGCGCAGTGCATGCAGGAAACCAGCACTTCCATTGGGCCTACGGGTGAGTAACCTGTGCGTACTCACCCGTGGAGACCCGAATTTCTGGGCCAATATTGTGACTGCATTTAAAGGGACAACCACAAAGCCAAAGCTAAACAAAAACACCCTGGGGCCAATTTTAACTTGGTAAGGACCTAAAGATTACCGTCTGTTACCCCCGATGATCGGCCTGCTGTAACTCTTAGAGGCCTATCGCTGGGCAGGTGAAGCATTAGCCTGAAACAAGCGGCCGGTCTCTCTCCCACGCAGATGACACAAAAGTTGGAAATGTAGTAAACAGTGAGGAGGATAGTGACAGGCTTCAGGAAGACATAGACAGACTGGCGAAATGGACAGACACATGGAAGATGAAATTTAATGCAGAAAAGTGTGACGTGATGCATTTTGATAGGAAGAATCAGGAGAGGCAATATAAACTAAATGATACAATTTTAAAGGCGATCGGACCCTAATCCTAAGCCCACCCTGACGCTAGCCTTACCCTAATGCAATGCAGTGTTACCCTAACCCTAATGCACTTACCCAAACCCTAGCCCTAATAACCCTGACCCCAACCCCAAGATGCTGACCCTAACCTCAAGACCCTGACGCTACCCCAAAACCTGAAACTACCCCAAGACCCTGACACTACCCCAAGACCCTGACCCTACCCCAAGACCCTGACCCTACCCCAAGGCCCTGTCTAACCCCAACCCTAATGCCCTGACCCCAACCCTAATGTCTTGACCCCAAACTCAATGCCCTGATCCTAGGCCAAGACGCTGACCCTGCTCCAAGACCCTAACCCCTAATCCTAGACCCTAACCCCAATACCCTGACTGCAATCCTAATGTATTGACCCTAACGTCTTGATCCTAACCCTGATACCTAACCTTGAACCTGGCCTTAACCCCAATGCCCTAACCATATCCCTAACCCTTCCCATACCCTTAAACCTAATAGCCTCACTTCCTGACCCCAACACCATAATGCCCTGACCCCAAGATCCTAATGCCTTGACCCCAACACCATAGCTCCCAATACCCTAACCCAAACTATCCTGGACCCCAACCCTAACTACTACCCTGGATCCTACCCACAACCCTAATCCTAATGACCCTGGATTCTATCTACATCCTTAATCCTGACTATCTGGACCGTGACCTGTACCTGGACCTAACCCAAAACCCTCACCCTAAAATACCCTTAACCATGATCCTTATCTTGAACCTAGTCTAAACCAGATCTACCCTCTTTCAAGTATCCAACATATGGCTCGAACCTCAACTCTAAATGCGAAAGCCAACCCACAACACTCAAATAAGCGGCACCCACGGAACAAACAACACTAATATAGGAAGTCATAGTTTGATGGGGACCAAAATCAACTCTGCTGCCCTAACCCCAACCAGGGATTAGTAAAGCTGTAGTGTATGTGCCTTTAAGAGCCCCCTGTGTACTGTAATGCCGGTAATGGCCACTCGGGCTATATAAGCCTGTATATTGTGCTGTATCAGTTAGTTCCCCTCCAGGCTTTGTTCAGTAAACACCTGTGAAACCAACTCCTGTCTTCAGTGTCTCTATTAACACACGGATACAACAGTGGCGACGAATTGGAAACGGACTTACCTGCAATTCGGCAGCACCTCAAGGACATCGATTCCTCTGGCGTCCAAAGTCGAAGAAAATCAAGAAAAAGAAAAAGCTGTGGTTTCACCAGCTAGCCAAGCTGGTGGCAGGTACTGCAATAATCCTTCCTGGGCGTCGGGCTGGGGCTCCAGCGGCTGGCTCTGCAGCTAGGCCAAGCAGCGAAGGTGGAGGCAAGCAGTAACAGACGGGGAGGGAGCACTCGGGAGACGGCCGGCGCTGCAAGCAGGTCGGCGTTCAGACCTAGCAGAGAGAGTCTGGCGGGAACGAGTCTCCACCTGTAAATAAATAAATAAAAAGGGAAACCCGCGGGACACAGCGTTGTCATCGGCAGCAGCGGCGGGGAAGCGCGGGAAGCGCGATATCTTTTCTGCAGAAAAGAAAGAAAAGCGTGGGAAGCGCCATTTTTTTTCTAGGATGCCTAAGTCTGGCAATATTGATGCTTTTGATAATGAGATAGAGGATTGGACCACATATGTGGAAAGAGTGGAGGTATATTGCACCGCAAATGGAATAGAAAATGAAAAAAAAGCGTCAGTACTTCTAAATCTAATGGACGCAAATACATACGGGCTGTTACGAAACTTAATCACTCCAGCCAAACCAAAGGACAAGAATTTTAAAGAAATTGTTGATACCCTACAGGAGCACTTAAACCCAACACCGCTGCTGATAGCGGAACGATTCAAATTCGTCAAGAGGAATCAACACAAGAATGAAAGTAACGCTGATTACCTCACCGAATTAAGAAAGCTATCAAAGCACTGCCAATTCGGGGCAGGACTAGCAGATTATCTTCGAGACAAATTCGTCTGCGGTCTCCTAAGTGAAGGAACACAGAAAAGGCTGCTTTCTGAAAAAGATTTAACACTGGACAAGGCTTTCAGTATGGCTGTATCATACGAAGCAGCCGCAAGAGGAGCTGCAGAGATACAACAAAAGACACAGGACTTCGGCACCCATAAAATGACACAGGGTTTCGAGAGATGTTATCGCTGCGGCAGATCCACCCATGACCAGAGGGACTGCTGGTTCAAGGACAAAGCATGCAGGCAATGCGGAAAGATTGGACACATTGCACGGGTATGCCGATCTGGACAAAAAAAATCCACGGACAGGAAAAAAAAAATCAATAAAGAAAAGTACAGAAAGGTACAAATGATGACGGACAGTAGCTCCGAAGATCAGAAGAGCGATAGCGACTCCGAAAACAAGAGACTAAGCTGTCTCAAATTACATAATGTAATTGCCAAAGAAGATTACCAAACCATTTGGGTTACCCTCACGATAGCAGGGTCCCCAGTTAAAATGGAGCTAGATACAGGATCAGCTCTGACCGTCATAAATCGACGGGATTACGAGCGGCTATTTCCGCATATACCTTTAAAAGACACATCCATTACCTTGAAAACATATATGGGGCAGAAAGTATACCCCAAAGGAAAAATAAGGGTGCCTGTTGTATACAACGGCAAGGAAATACAAAAGTTGTATTTATATGTTCTACAAGATGGTGGTCCACCGCTGTTGGGACGTGAATGGATCAGGAAAATACGTTTAGACTGGCACTCCATTCAGGCACTGACGGTGACCAGTAAGAAAAAAAACGATGAACGATTAAAAGACATCTTGGCCAACGCCAAAGAAGTGTTTCAAGAGAAACTAGGAACCTTGAAAGGCATCACCGCCCCAATAAAAGTGGAAGATGCGGCAATTCCCAAGTGTTTTAAGGCAAGACCGGTGCCATACGCAATTCGTCCAGCAGTCGAGGCAGAGCTGGAGAATTTGGAAAAGGCAGGCGTATTATCCAAAATAGATTGGAGCGAGTGGGCAACACCCATCGTCCCAGTCATGAAGAAAGCGTTGAATAATGATAAATCTGAAGAACAGAGAAAAATTCGCATCTGTGGAGACTTCAAGGTGACTGTAAACCCGGTCCTTCACACGGTACAGTATCCTCTCCGAGGATAGAAGATATTTTTGCCTCACTATCCGGAGGGAAACGTTTCACCAAAATTGACTTGGCACAGGCATATCTGCAGATGGAGGTTGAAGAGGCCTCTAAAAAGTATCTCACGATAAATACACACAAAGGTCTGTACCAGTACAATCGACTGGTTTTCGGAGTAGCATCCGCTCCAGCTATCTGGCAAAGAGCTATGGAGCAAGTCCTCCAAGGGATTCCGGGGACTCAATGCTACCTAGACGACATCCTTGTAAAAGGAGAAAACGACAACGAGCACCTTGCCAATTTGGAGCAGGTGCTCACTAGGCTGAGAGAACGGGGCCTATGAGCAAATCGCCCCAAGTGCGAATTTTTCCAGAATCAAATATCATATTGTGGCCACATAATTAATAAGGAAGGGTTGCATAAGTCACCTGAAAAAATTGAAGCGGTCATAAAAGCCCCAGCACCTGAAAATGTTTCACAATTAAGGTCGTTCCTGGGATTAATAAATTACTATCATAAATTTTTACCGAACTTATCAACTCTTCTGCACCCTCTTAATGAACTGCTACAAACAGGAGTAATTTGGAAATGGAGCGAAGACTGTAAACGTGCCTTCCATAAATGCAAAGACTTAATCACGTCCAAAGAAGTTTTGGCTCATTACAACCCATCACTGCCAATCAGACTGGCGTGCGATGCATCCCTTTACGGCGTAGGAGCAGTATTATCGCATAAATTCCCTGATGGCTCGGAACGGCCGATAGCTTTTGCGTCACGCTCATTGAACTCAGCTGAGCGTAACTATGCCCAAATCGACAGGGAAGCACTCAGCCTGGTATTGGGAGTGAAGAAATTCAACCATTACCTACACGGACAAAAATTTACCTTGTTGACTGACCATCAACCCCTCATCCCCATATTCAACCCTAAAAAGGGTGTTCCCATTATGACAGCGCAAAGGCTACAGAGGTGGTCCCTTTTTCTAGGGGCACACCAATATAACATAGAATACAAAGGATCAAAACAGCATGGGAATGCTGACGGTTTATCGCGCCTACCGTTGCCAACGTAGAAGAAGCACCTACCGTAGACCCAGTGGAGATTTTCCACTCTACCATAGTCGAATGTCTACCAGTAACAAATTCTGCCATTGAAAGGGAAACTAGAAATGACCCGACTCTCTCACGAGTCTATGATTTAATAGTGAAGGGATGGCCGGCACATGGCGAACCACTGTTGCCAGCATTCTCGCAAAGAAGAGAACAGCTGTCAGTGTGCCGAGGAACCTTGATGTGTGGATCCAGAGTGGTGATTCCACCCAAACTCCAGGATAAAGTTCTAAAGGAGCTTCACGAGGGGCATCTGGGTGGAGTGAAAATGAAGAACCTAGCCAGGGCGTTTGTATGGTGGCCAGGTATCGATGGAAACATCGAAGAAATGACCAAGAGCTGCCTAGGATGCCAGAAGGTCCAAAACACTCCACCACAAGCCCCTCTACATCCATGGGAGTGGCCCTCATCTCCCTGGCAAAGGGTACACATCGACTTTGCTGGTCCATTTATGGACTCAATGTTCTTAATCGCAGTTGATGCACACTCCAAGTGGCCGGAGGTAATAAAGATGTCCTCCACCACCACGGAAAAAACCATCACAGTATTAAGGACCATATTTGCCAGGAATGGGCTGCCTGAACAGATCTGTTCTGATAATGGACCGCAATTTGTGTCCGAAGAATTCAGGAAGTTCTTAAAAAACAATGGGGTTAAGCACTACACGTCCGCCCCATACCATCCCGCCACCAATGGATTGGCTGAAAGGTTTGTCCAGACCTTCAAGAAGGCCATAAAGGCCATGGGTAATGAAGACATAAAACTTCAGCACAAGGTGGATAACTTCTTGTTTGCATACAGGAATGCAACACATATGGTTACAAACCAAACTCCCGCCATGATGTTCTTCAATAGAAGCCTAAGATGCCGGCTGGATTTGATCAAGCCAAACATCAGAAGGGACGTGGAGAACCGGCAATTTCAAGGCATGAATGAAAGGCCAACTAGAACCTTCCAGATAGGTCAACAAGTTTTGGCCCGGGGCTACCGTACCGAGAAATGGCAGCCTGGAACTATCTGCACACGACTAGGACCACTGATGTATACCGTGGACATCGGAGAAAGCATAATTAGGCGCCATGCTGACTAAATCATAGAGTCATCCGAAAAGGGACAACCTACACCACAACTCTATACGCCTAATGATGAAGTAGAGATACCCATATCTACCTCCGATCCGGTGATACTGGAACCTGATGAACCCGACACTGGCATTCAAGCCGAATCAGCCTTGCCAAAAGAACCTACTACACCACCAGAAACTACTACACCACCGAGGCGTTATCCGGACCGAGTCAGGAAGCCTCCAGAGAGACTGACTTATAATTAATTAACTGCAGCAATGTGTAGATTATTTTTCTTGTAACATGTAATTAATGATTACTTAAAATATTATGTACTGGTTGGCTAAAAGGGGAGGAATTGTAGTGTATGTGCCTTTAAGAGCCCCCTGTGTACTGTAATGCCGGTAATGGCCACTCGGGCTATATAAGCCTGTATATTGTGTTGTATCAGTTAGTTCCCCTCCAGACTTTGTTCAGTAAACACCTGTGAAACCAACTCCTGTCTTCAGTGTCTCTATTAACACACGGATACAACAAAAACTACCAAAGAAAAGGATAATGGCAAGTAAAGCAGGGCAAAAAGCAATAGAATGCGTGAGCCAAACAAAAGTGGCAATCACCAGTTAAACAAAAAACTCAAGAAATGAGAATATGAACACAAGAGGGGGCAACCAAACTCCTGCCTGCACTTCCTAACCCTACTGCACTAATGCTGTAGCCCTAATGCCCCAACCTCAATGCCCTGCCCTATGGCAGGGGGTGCATTTCTGGCTCATAATGAGCGCACACGTCATGCCCGCTCTATTGGATACTTAGGTGCCTGAAAAACAGGCGCAGAGCCATCGCATTTCATGGTCAAAAGATCCCATGCCAGTATTTGAAGAAAGGCAGAGGAGTTAGCCTGGTGTCCTGCCTTACTTGTTAATAATCTCATTGCTGTTTCAAGGGCCTTGCTGGCTATCATGTTTGCCAATAATCCTGTTGTTTGGTACGAAAACAATAGGAATTTTCATTTCTTTAAGATTTGCAGGAATGGTTCCGGGGATGAGGGATTCAGTTGCGTGGATAGGCTAGGGGTTTTGGGTTGTTCTCCTTGGAGCAGAGAGGGTTGAGAGGTGTTTGGAATTATGAGGGGTCTGGGTGGAGTAGATGGAGAGGGGCTGTTCTCATTGACGGAGGGGTCGCGGGCCGGAGGGCGCAGGTTTGGGGTGGTTGGCGGGGGAGCCGGGGGCGACACGAGGAAAGACTTTTTTGCACAGCAAGTGGTTAGGATCGGGAGTGCGCTGCCTGGGGGAGGGGGGAGCGGGTGGTGGAGGTGGATTCAATTGCGGGTTTCGGAAGGGAATTGGATGGGTACCTGAAGGAAAACATTTTGAGGGGCTATGGGGAAGGTACGGGCGAGCGGGACTAGCTGAAGTGCTCTTGCAGAGAGCTGGCATGGGCTCGACGGGCCGAATGGCCTCCTTCTGTGCTGTAACCATTCTATGACTCTTTCCTCAAATTCAAGAGGGAATTGGTTTTATCAATTTGTTACATGAAAAAAATTCAGGATATTATCAGCGGAAATGTTTTCAACAATTAATTTTAATATTCTCAGAACTTCAGGTCTCCACGGGTGAGTACGCACGGGGTACTCACCCATAGGCCCAATGGAAGTGCTGGTTTCCTGCATGCACTGCGAATGCACGGGAAACCGGCACTTCCGTTCCTCTGAACGAAGGGGTTCAGAGGTCGAACGCGTGCGCGGGGGAGGCTGCGCATGCGCATCGAACTTTGTTTTTCTTTACAGGTTTTCCCAGGAAGGTAAGCCTGCAGAAGTTAGAAATGTAAAAAGCAGGCATAAGGCCTGCTTCTTACAGGGTAAGTGGTGAATTCATTAAAATTAAAACATTTTTTCCACAGGTTTATTATTTTTAAATACTTTAGCCCCGTTATAAAATAAATTATTTTTTTCAAAAATTTAAATTATTGTTTAAAATAGTTATTTCATGTCATTTATAGTTTATTTTAAAAATGTGATGTTTTAAAAAAAATTATTTGAAGATTTAGTGCTCTTTTGGGGCCGTAGTATTTATAAGTCTTGACAGCACTTCCTGTCAGACTTATGAATGGAGCATTCCCTGCTCCGATTGGCTCCCCATGGCCCACGTGATCCCAGGGGACACATCGAACTAACTGCGCCCCTGGGATACGCAAGCACTGCGCGCCGGCAGCTGGAGCAGGCCCAGGATCGGAATTCCATGGGGGCCCACAGCTAAACAGCCGGCGCGCAAGGTAAGTGCAGGTCGGGGGCTTGCACCCTCGGGAAGCCCCCGACCCGAATTTCTGGGCCAATGATTCCCTACTTAGGCTAATGCAGTCAGGTTGCGCCTTGGTAAACTTTCTCCTACCCAGAACAAGCCTTCTGGATGTGTCTCGTGTCTGACCCCAGGTCACTGTCAGGTTACACCAGAGACTCCAACATTGACATTGAGATTATCCATCCAGAAATGAAGCTCCAGGGATGTTATACCCTATTATGCTTTGGACCAGGTGTCCAATACAGAGATATTGTAGACGGAATGAAATACCTTTTAAAAAATTTGACCTGTTAATTTGGACCAACAATTTTACAAACAGTATAAAACACGAGCTTGTGCTTTAATTCTTTCCCCACAGTTGGTTGGGAACCCCTCCTGGCTACCACCTGCTGGTACAATTTCTGCCTCACATGCATGGATTGGCAGCCGAGGACTGGGCGGGCGGCTCCGAGTTGTGGCCTTGAGGCCTCAGTCTCCCGTTCAAGCGCAGGATCTGAAATTCAGTCAGAGTTTGGAGTCGGAGATAAACCACTTCCGCTCAGCGGCGGGACCGGCGGCAAATAATCCAAACATTCCTAGCAAATGATCCAAACATTCCCGGCAAATGATCAATCATTCCGGCAAATGATCAAACATTCCCAGTAAATGGCCAAACATTCCCAGCAAATGATCAATAATTCCCGGTCAATGATCCAAACATTCCCAGTAAATGACCAAACATTCCTGGCAAATGGTCAAACATTCCCAGTCAATGATCCAAACATTCTCGGCACATCATAGAATCATAAAAATTTACAGCACAGAAGGAGGCCATTCGGCCCATCTTACCCGTACCGGCCGACAAAGAGCTATCTAGCGTAATCCCACTTTCCAGCCCTTGGTCCATATGTTTGTAGGTTGTGGCACTTCAAGTGCATATTCAAGTACTTTTTAAATGTGATGAGGGTTTCTGCCTCTACCACCCTTTCAGGCAGTGAGTTCCAGACGCCCACCGCCCTCTGGGTGAAAAGATTTCTCCTCAAATTCCCTCTAAACCTCCTACCAATTACTTTAAATCTATGCCCCCTGGTTATTGACCAGTCATGCTGTAGCTCTGATT
The DNA here is from genome assembly GCF_052327205.1 of Somniosus microcephalus. Classification (NCBI taxonomy): domain Eukaryota; kingdom Metazoa; phylum Chordata; class Chondrichthyes; order Squaliformes; family Somniosidae; genus Somniosus; species Somniosus microcephalus. The sequence goes on along the minus strand of NC_140995.1, from coordinate 56,288,731 downwards.
TCCTTTGTTCCCAGGATGGGTGGGCTGCTCTTGAATCCCCAAAGTCGAGAAGTATATTTGTGCTGTGATTCTTTCCAGTGCAAGGATTACCAGTAGAAAGAATACCTGTGTCTTGGTTAATGTGAAAAAGGAAAACACTTTCCATGCACGTTAAACTTTGATCAGCTCCTATCCAAATCTTTTTAATTGCATAACATGGTAGTACTTGTGATTGCACAGGGAAATGGACTTTTACTATTGCAACGTCTCCAACTTCAATGGTTTCCTGAAGTCATAGTGCGCTTTCACTTACCCTTTCGTTTGTCCTTTCGCCTGGGCAAGTGTGGTATGGGTCTCTCGCAGTGCTGTAACCAGCTGGGCGACAAACCTATGGGCAATAATGGACTAGCAGTCAGTATCTGCCTGATCCTTAGGTGCAAACAGCACCTGTTCTGACAGTTACATCTATAGTCATTACTATAAATGGCAAAATGCCCATGATCCTATCTGGCCTCGCTTACAGACTCATTAGTATTACAGACAATTGGACATCCCGGTCTTTTCCGAACTTTTTGCACATTTTTCTCAGTGCAAGCCTTTAAGATATGTTTGTAGGTTCTATTTGGCCGGATGCCTGGGATGATACAGATTCTGTTCTACAACTTATACAAAAAAACAGAAATACAACTACAATATTGTACTATAAAATCCCAAATCTTCTTTTGGCTGTTGTACTACTTGTTCTGTGAAATGTGTTGCTCTAACTGATTCAATAAGCTGTGGCATTCCCCACCGGAATGTTCAACAAGTGCTCTAACGGTGGCGGGGAGAGAGGATGATCAGAGAGGAAAAGCCTCAATCTACTTAGAAAAGTGATCTATAATGATGAGAATACAGACATTACCTCGTGAAGTCTGGGGGAGACCTACAATATAAACAACAATTTACATTTATATAGCACCTTTAACGTAGTAAACGTCCCAAGGAGATTCACAGGAGTATTAGCAAAAACAAAAGAGCTGGAGATGTTCGAGCAGATGACCAAAAGCTTGGTCAAAGAGGTAGGTTTTGAGGAGTATCTTAAAGGAGGAAAGAGAGGTAGAGTGGCGGAGAGGTTTAGGGAGGGAATTCCAGAACTTAGGACCTAGCCAGCTGAAGGCACGGCCACCAATGGTGGAGCGATTAAATTCAGGGATGTTCAAGAGGCCAGAATTGGCGGAGCGCAGAGATTTCGGGGGATTGTAGGGCTGGAGGAGATTACAGAGATAGGCAGGGGCAAGGCTATGGAGGGATTTGAAAACAAGAATGAGAATTTTTAAATCGAGGCATTGCTTAACTGGGAGCCAATGTAGGTCAGCAAGCACAGGGAAATTGGGAGAGCGGAACTTGGTGCCAATTAGGACACGGGTGGCAGAGTTTATGGAGGGTAGAACTACGGAGGCCGGCCAGGAGTGCATTGGAATAGTCAAGTCTAGAGGTAACAAAGGCATGGATGAGGGTTTCAGTTGCAGATAAGTTGAGGCAAGGGCGGAGCCAGGCAATGTTATGGAGGTGGAAATGGGCGGTCTTAGTGATAGAGCGGATATGAGGTAGAAAGCTCAACTCATGATCAAATATGACACCAAGGTTGTGAACAGACTTGGTCAGCATCAGACAGTTGCTACGGAGAGGGATGAAATCGGTGGCAAGGGAATGGAGGTTGTGGCGTGGACTGAAGGCAAAGGCTTTGGTCTTCCCAATATTTAATTGGAGGAAATTTCTACTTATCCAGTGCTGGATGTCAGCCAAGCAGTTGACAGTATGGAGACAGTGTCACCCTGCCACCCCCCACTCTGCTGTCTTCCACCTCTTTCAGGATGGATTGCAAGTTCTCCTCTGAAAAACTTGCTACCCTTTATCGTGGTGGCGCCCTGTCATGATGCCCAGTGGGCAGAGCTGGCATTCTACTGCTCATGGTGCTGCCTAAATGGACTGAAGACGAGGGTAAGAGATGCCCTGAGAAATTTGATCCAAAGAGGCCGTGAAGAATTGCTGCCGCCTTCCTTTATTGCCCACCAATGTCTGTTGAAGCCTGGAGTCTGTAGTGAGTTTGTAAAGGCTACACCACTTCTGCACGCAGGTCTCCAGAGGGCAGAGCTGCTCACTCCATTTCTATGTGTGACTTATTCCAGAGCTTACACCAGGTAAAATGCAGGAAACTTGTGTGTAACTCCTTCTAGAAACTTAAAAGCAGCGTAACTAACATTGAAGAAATTCAGGGCCTATTTCTTTTTCAAACATTTGTGCTCCTCTTTGGGGGTCCGGGTCTCAATTCTAGCCTGGAGCTCCTGGTGGTTCCCACAATGCCATTTGTTAGCGAGATACACCTGGTCTGAGCACACGTCTTCACGTACCGTATGCTGGGTCCCAGAGAAGGCCTGTGGTGGGTGAACTCCCGAGGTAGGGTTTCCTCACCCGATGGTGTCAATCTTTGGAGTGGGTGGGTCTCCATCCCCAACAGCCATAGGGAAACCTCTGGGTGAAGGCTGGAACCTGGTGGAACCCAGCAGAACCAGATTCCAGCCTAGTTTAAGGCGCTTCCAGTGGAGTCCTGCCTCAGTTATGGAGGGAGTACATTGGAAGGGCTCCAGATTTTGCGGGGGCCACATATTTCCAGTAATTGCCGCAAATCCTCTTGGGAGACAGAGCAACAGAATATATTTCACGATGTAAGGAACTGGGATGAGAGCTTTTGGAGAGGAAGGAATAAAGTTACTTCCGCCAGTTTTGTGAAATGGAGGGCCAGTGTTATTCTAAACATGTGATCTGTGAGGCCCTGAATGTTTTACTAGCAGCAAGGTGAGAAATGTTTGTACCTTGCATCAGCTGTGATATATTCTTCAGTAAATTTGCTGCATTTCCGTGATGGGTGAACTGCTGCTGTAGGACTGCAGTATCATCAGAAAGTCATTCCAGGTCCCAATCTATCCCTGAGTAATACCACAGGAGCTTTATTAGTTAACCACAATAAGACAGTCCAAGCCACTAACATGTCTCCAGTCTAAGCCACTAACATGTCTCCAGTCTACTCAATAGATCACTAAATAGGACGTTTACTTAACCCTTTGTTTCCTGTCTCACTAAACACTGCTGATGGGCGGAGGGGGAGTTACTCCAGGTTACATTTTACACAATGGACACGCAACATTCCGTCTGATGTCACAAAACACTGTGCCAATGTCACAGAAACTTTCTCATTACATCATGAAGTGGTTTCAATCCCTTCAGAGTTCACTTCCTGTCAGCTCACCAATACAAACAGCATCAATCATTTGTTTAGACTGATGAACGTACAAAACCATGAGCTAGATTTTCGTCTTCACTGCCTGGGTGGTAATGTGAGGCAGTAGATTGCCCACCCATTACAGAACCCACCCGATTTCCACACTATTGATTTCAATGCGGGTTCTATAAAGGGTGGGTGATCTGCTCTACCCAAATAACACAGACAGCGAAAATGGAAATCCACCCACATGATTGTGTTGCTCAGGGTGTTATAAAATCATCCTTTCTACTAACATACAAATGGCATTCCATATTATTTCAGACTATCCTACTGGAGCGAAGGGCCCTTATTTTGCCAGGGCCTGGAAATTATGATTTTTACATTGTAAACAGTAAAATATCACAAAGAGGTCAGATCTTTTCTATATAAGTTATTTAAAACTGAATGTGTTCAATGAACATCTCAACTTTGGAGCATTTTACTAGAAATGTCTGTCCCATTTCTGCATATTTTGGCACAAGTACTTTGAAAGCCTGTGGTACTGTAGGGTCTAAATTAGGGACAAACAGCTGCACAATCTAATATGGCTGATGGTTAAGGATTGCAATTCTTGCCTTGTCAGTATGTTCTGTACCCGCACGCACCTTAAACTAACACTAACAGCAAGCAGGACCTATATGGGCACACGACCCAGCACCCACATCACAACTGAGGGATTATGTCACAATGAAAACCATGACAAGCCACAGGGTGGACATAAAACAGCAAAGTGGCACAAAATGTGTATCTTTACACAAGAGAAACACGGAGAGAGTTTTAAAAAAAAGTGAGCTCACCAAACCCATCTCAATTTAAGAAGATCACTGGAGAATGGGTTAGAAATACTGTGTAAAGGAACAGCGTCAGAGAGTAAAGAGGCAAAGGACAGTTCAGACTGTGAGTGAATGAAGACAGTCTTTAATTTATAATTAGCCATTTATATGGTTAAATAGTAGAAGTTTCATCACAGTGAAGAGCAATTACTACTTACGACAAACAACAGAACCAAGCTATTTGGAGTATCTCAGACAGCTGAGGGTTTGAATTCTAAGAGGACACGTCCTTAGTGAGAGTGATTTCTGCAATACTGAAGAGAGGGGTTTTAGCCTTTGAGTCCCAGGCTGTAGCAAGATTCCTAAAATGTGTGGCAATGTGAAATCACACTGCATGTCCCTCTTAAAGATGGCTGCTGATAAAGACATACATTCTCAACAGAACATATCAACGATCCTACATGAACTGGGATCTAAACACCCCAAAAATGTGTTAATGGCCTGCTATGAGTATCTGTCCCACCACACCATGCTGCCAGTTGTACAGAGTGTTGTAATTTTGGAGTGCATGACAATGATTACCAAGGACACGCTTCATCGAATTGATAAAGGGCTAGCTAAGAAAGTTATCTCTTTGGCTACACTGTGGATGACTAAGTTAACAGAGGCACATGTTGAAAGCCAGGAAGCTGCATGTAATCTCCTGGTTGCGTTGAGCTTCAGGTTTATTAATGAAGTTATCCAGGTGACGATGGAGGATTTCAAGCAAGGCCGCCTGCCACATGTATACATGGTGAAGACCTTGACAAAGATGTCCACGGAAAATGTGTATGGTCTAGTGCCTCTGTTGAAATCAGTCTTAGAGACTATGTTTCCAGTTCTCCATGGACTAAAGCAGGATGAGCTGAAATCTGTATCTGCCTTAGCTGCAGGTAGTTTTAGCAAGAGCATCCTGATCTATCTGAGAAACGTGGAGAAGGCCCCAGACCCTACTTTGACTAAACGCACTTTTGAAACCACGGTGCACATTGTCTATACCTTGCTGTTCAAGGAGTGGCTTGAGAAGGAAACATCCAAATTGACCATCCCAATTGTGGAGTCTCTAGGCTATGTGACCTTACTACTGCCTAAATACAAACTTGAGAAAGAGCTGCCCTACATAATTCCAGGCATTCTGTCTCTCTACACAAAATACCCAAGGCATTTTCTCATCACACAGTCTCTGTGCCGTGTACTGGAAGCTGCCATGGATATGAAGTGTCTGGGGCTAAGTACACAGTTGGACAGTTTGCTTAACAATCTTCACCAGCAGATTTGCATTCCAGTGAATTTTAATAACTATCTCACTGTGAAGAACCAAAGTGAGGTCCTTTGCTGTTTCACAGTTCTGGCCCCAGCTTATGCAGATTCACTAGTTGAATTCCTCTTACACAAGTTAGACAAGAATAATGAACAAATGAGAATTGGAGCACTAAGTGCACTGAGGCACCTCATCAGGTTGGACTCCTCACACTTGGCGAGCAAGAAGGCTCAGATTGTGGCTTCCTTGAAACGAATGCTTCTAGACAAGAACAGCAATCAGGAAAAGAAGCTAATCGCCCAGGTAATATGTGCCATGGCCCAGCAACGTTACCTTGAGCCAGAGGGAGGAAAGGCAATGGTGGAATTCCTCATTCGACAGTGCGCTGTGCCCATTGATTCAGGGGCCCCAATAGCACCCAGCCATCAACTGGGTCAGGTAACAGATAAGGAATTAGTTAGAATATGTGAAACAGTGATGTTTATGATCACAGGTGCAGCAAAGATGGAGACTATTCTCTGGCCAATCTTACTCAAGACTGTCACCATGACCCAGTACACCAAGGCTCTATCAACAAAGCTGAGCCTAATAAAGACTGTGACTCTGCTAGCTCGATCCCTACATTCAAATCGCCAAAGAGTTTCCTTCAACTTCAGTAGAAAGCGGGAGCTGCTGACATTCATGCAGAACCTTATCGAGGCCGAGTCACCAGAGATGCTGCAGAGCCCTGTTCGACAGTTTGCCATGAACGCCTGCACACATCTCATACAACTAGTAACTGAATCAGGTAATAATGAGACTGCAGAATTAATTCGAACCTGCTTGACCAGCACTTTCAGCTTGATACCGTCAGAGTCCCCCAAGGACCGAGACACAAATGGCAACACCAAAGAGACCGAGACACTTTACGCTGAAACCTTTACTGCCCTGCTAGATCTTCTGAAGCAAATCCTACTTCAGAACCTGTCCCCTGAAGGTCTTCAGGTAATATTCAAGGAGATTGAGGAGTGGATAATATCAACAAAGGATCATGAGCGAGAGAGAGCTATGCACACTACCTTAGAACTGCTGAAATGTTACTTGGATAGGCTTAATGTTCAAAAGGTAGTGCCGCTGAATAACTTGGGGACACTGATCGGACTACTGATGCCACGCTGTGCAGATCCATTGCTTCCCATCCGGCAGATGGCTCTGGACAATTTGTGCATACTCCTGTCCATTCCATTATCTTATGAAGGAACTAATCTGGATCAGCAAAAGGAGCAGCTAGAGATTCTGAAAAGCATCAGAGAACTGTTAGTTAACTCTGACAGTTCAGTACTCTATCAAATATGCTGTCAGATTTCAGAGGTGATTTCAAAGTGCTTGCCCCGTGATCAGCTGGGAAACGTGCTCTTCATGACCTTCAAAGGTCTGGCCGGCCAACACCTCAGTTGTTCCAGTGCAGCCGCTGTCCTCATGAAAACCATTATTAAAAGGCATGGCAGTGAACTTCGGTATCAGGTCTCTGAGACACTTGAAGCGCTGAGGGTTCAATTGCAGTCAATCCCTTACAAGGAGGTGACATTTTCAGTTCGAAGTAGTGTTGCCACTCTGGCTTCACACAACACACCAACAGTTGTGTCCTGTCTCCTCAGCTACCCTGTTCCTTTAGACAAGTATGTCAGTGACATATGGAAATTACTGGCAGAGGTGACAAAATTGGCTGTGAGTACAATGAAAGAGCTGCTGGACAAACTGAACATACAGTTACAATTTGAGAACAGCAGATTCTGCTCCGTCGGTGAGAATGTGAGAGAGTATTCAACTCTCAAGACTCTGCCTGCTGTCTATGGTCTGCATGAGATGATATCCGAGCCCAGCTGTGCACAGGCTGTAATGGAATTATACCCTCAGTTGTTCAGTACACTGCTTGTCCATCTCAGCTGCTGCGTCAATCTTCACCTGACCACAGATTTTGTTTCAAATGATGAATTGAAGGAGACACAAATTCCAGCCCAGCCTCAAACATTTAGTAGTCAAGACGTCTGTATTTACAGTGTGCAGACAATAATGACTATGATGAGTCGGGCACAGAATGAAAAAGTAACAAATGTCATGATAGAAAATGGGGGCTGGGACCATATGATGGACATACACAACTACCACAAGGGGGTTATTCTGCTGGCCAGAGCAATGGTCAGATATTCTGGCCATAGTCTGCTTGGGATTGTAGAAGAGCTCGCTCCTGTCATCCTTGCCACAGAAGAGTGCCGGTCAATCACTGTGGCTACCTTCTTTGGTGAGCTTTTAAAATCTCCACTGGCTTCACTGCTGCAGCTCACAGACATCCTGGTGAGTAGATTGCTCCGAGGTCTGTTTTATGCTTCTTCACAAATCCGCTTGCTCTGCATAAGGGGCTTGTGGAACATTACAATTGGAGCGCCTGACAGGATAGCAAAATATTCTCAACAAGTGCTGTCTGTACTTACCAGTCTGATGGGAGACAAGGAGAACACTGAGGAGCTAATGTTTGAGGTGCTGTCATGTCTTTCTGATTACTTAAATCAGCTGAATGCAAATAAAATCAGACCCTTTCTAATCAAAGTCGGCACCAGGATTCAACCTTTCTTTGAGTCTGAGTCTGATGAAGTGCGGGCTGAAGCGTTTTGCGTGCTGTGGAACTTAGCCAAGTGTGGAAATGGAGATTCCCAATCCTTCATCCAAATGATCCACCTGAACCTGGTTCACTTGTTGTTGCACTTAAATGAAAACAGCAAGGAAGTCAGTTGGTATTGTAACTCAACACTGCGTTTGGTCATCCCACTAATTGGTTCAGTTGAGACATCCTCAATTATTGAGAGGTGTTTAGGAGAATCCACCTTGAACTACAGGGAGTTCCTGAAAGACATTTCAAAGTTATTTGCTAAAGAATTCCCTGATAGGATCGATTCGTACATCACAGACTGTACATCCTTCTTCAATAACCCGCAGACTGAGCTCAGAGAAAATGCAGACACCCTTTCACGTTTCCTTTCACAACATCGAGAAGAATGTTTCAGACATGCCCAGAGAGTCACAGGGAGGAACAGATGCAAATTCGACTTCTGTTGTCAACCATCAGAATGAAGCCAACACAGACACCTCCTCTTGTTCAACACGGGCACTGATCCTCCTCCACCTCTGTAGGTTTTTTTTTACCTCTTCTCAATGCTCGGCGTGACTCCAATATGGTACAGTTGTATTTTATTAAGTTTTACACAATGGTCAGCACCTACATGTGCCTTAGCAGTAGTTTGCAGTAAAGGATGAGAATTATATCACCCATGCCATGCTGGGTAGAGCTTGCGCCCACTTGGTAGGAGTCTTGAAGGAAGTCCCTTCTGTTTGTTGGCACAACCCTGCCTGGGGTTTCCTCTGTTCGTTGGCCCTTGGCCCTACCCCACCTGGGGTTTGCTTTGGTCGGATCTGGATTCTCTCTTCAAGTGGATGCTGTTGCCTGGTTCCTTTCCAGGGTCAGCCCTTGCTCTTGTCCTGGTTCTCTACAGCCTAACTCTTGTAATTGGTCTCTCTTTTATGCCACTTTTGAGGCCGGGTACAGGGGTTGATATTGACACAGGGTGTCCTACCCTATTGAGGTCTTTCAAAAGGGCGTGGTGGCCAATTATGCGTCGAGTATCTTCCAGCAAAAAAGAAGAGTCGGCCCACTCCTTATCTCTACCTTTCGCGGGCAAGGGGTGAGTGAGTGGTCCTCAATATCTCAATATGCCATACCTCTTTGGTTAGCCAATCATCGGCCTACAACACTGAAAAGGGGCTGTTTCCCTATCTTATCTGGTTATGCTGCTTTCAAGGCCGAAGTCAGCAGCTTTGGGCCTTGTCTGGCTCAGGCTAATAATTCTGAGGCCCCTATTGTCAGTAGAGACAGTTCCTTATCCTCCTGTGGCCACCACTGAATAACTTTGTTACTGTGGCTACAGTTACTGCTATGTTAGCAATCTCATGTTTTATTAATTGAATTAAGAGCAGAATGTTTTTGTCTTTCATGCCTACCTAATGGTTTTGTACAGCTTGACAGATTCTAGGTTATGTGGTGCCAACACCCTTGTGCAGGTTAGTTACTGTATACTTGTTTGGTTAATACAAAAATGTGATCAAAAAAGATAGTAAAAGTTACATCTCAAAAATACATGTGGTATACTGAGTCAAGGTACATGTGAGGTTATAACAATACCTCCCATCTATAAATAGTCATAAGAACATATGAATTAGGAGCAGGAGTAGGCCATTCGGCCCCTCGAGCCTGCTCCGCCATTCAATGAGATCATGGCTGATCTTCAACCTCAACTTCACTTTCCTGCCTGATTCCCATATTCCTCAATTCCCCTAGAGTTCAAAAATCTATCTATCTCAGCCTTGAATATACTTAACTAGCTGGGGGGGGCCGACGTTGCCAGGGCAATTTTGGGCCGTGCGGTTTGCGGCCGGGTGCTGCTGCTCCCCCACTGTGTGTCACTCTTTCCCTCCATGACCCTCTCTCTCTCCCTCCCCCTCTCTCTCCGTGTCCCTCTCTCTCCCTGCCCGTGTGTGTCCCCTCTGTCTCTCCCCCCCGTCTCTGTCCCTGCCCCTGTCTGTCCCCTCTCTCTCTCCCTCCCTCTCTCTCTCTCCTCTCCCTCTCTCCCCTCCCTCCCCCTCTCTCTCTCCCTCCCCCTGTCTCTCCCTGCTTTGCTCTCTGTCCCTCCCTCCCCTCTCCCTCCCTAGCGCCTCAGGCCCGGTGCCGTTGTGATAATTTGGGACCAGGGGAAGGGCTTTGAAAACTGAGCCTGGCCGCGGTGGACGTGCGGGGCCTAGCGGTTGAGGCCCGGCCGGGCTCTGGGGCCGAGACGGACTCCAGATGAGCTCCCGGTGCGGCAGGGCGCCGTGGCACGGTTAACGGCCGGCCGCTGATGCTCTCCCGCCCGCTCTGTGTCTCAGGCCGAGCGGTTGTGAGGCCTGGCCCAAGTGACTCCAACTCACCTCCCGCTCCCGGAGCCGCAATGTGGGGGTTTGTTTGGCTGGTGCTGTCGCTGTGGGGATGAAAAAAATGGCGGCGAAGTTTCGGGAGGCTGCAGGATTAGGCTCGCCCACAGATGGCAGATTGGTCAACCATCAGATCACTGAACTGTAGGATTGGTCAACCATCACGTCACTCAACGCTAATCACAGAATCACAGAAACCCCACAGTGCAGATAGAGGCCATTTCGGCCCATCGAGCCTGCACCGACACATATCCCACCCGATCCCCGTTACCCCTACACCAACACATATCCCACCCTATCCCCGTAACCCCACGTATTTAATCCCCCTAACACTAAGGGTCAATTTATCATAGCCAATCAACCTAACCTGCACATCTTTGGACTGTGGGAGGAAACCGGAGCACCCGGAGGATTGGTCAACTGCTAATGAGTGGATTTTTGAGGATTTTTGAACGTTTTTTGTATAGTGTCCGAACAATTTTTGTCTGACCAAGAAGTAAATATGCTTATTAGACTCCCCTAATGATAAGCTTTCTTTTGATATAACATGCGTGCAGGTACGCTCTATAACTTTTGAGTGTATAGCGGACAGACAGACAGACAAACCAACTCGTTTATATATATACTAGCTGGGGAGCCCCGCGTTGCGAGGGCAATTTTGGGGCGCTTGGTCTCCCTGCCCCTGTGTGTCCCCCCTCTCCCTGTCATGTCCTCTCCCTGTCCTATCCCTCCCTCCCCTCTCTCCCTCCCCTCCTCTCCCTCCCGTCTCCCTCCCCTCCCCCACCCCCTCCCCCGCTCCCCTCTGTCCCTCTGTCCGGCCCCTCCCCCTGCCTAGCGCCTGAGGTCCGGTACCGTTGCGATAGCGGCCGTGCGGGGCCTAGCGCTTAAGGCGCGGTCGGGTTCTGAGGCCGGGACGGACCGGAGCCGAGGTCCCCCGCGTATCACGCGGCTGATGGACGGCCGCTGCGGGCGGGCGGCGCATGCGCGGTCAGTGCGGGCGGCGCGAGGCAGCCCGCGGGGAGCAGGCAAGGGTGGCTTGGCAGCCGTTAGCGAGCGGGAAACTTCGGGCGGCCCGCCCGCACTCCGTCCGCGACACCGTGAAACCTGAGAGGGGGAAGTAGAGAGAGACAGAGAAGGAAGAGGAGAAGGAGAGGGAAGAGGAGAGAGGGAAGAGGAGGAGAGAGAGGGAAGAGGAGAAGGAGAGAGGGGGACATTTTTTGAGCTTCAGGCCCCGAGTCCCCCCTGCGCGAGGGTGAGGAGGAGGGGGGGGGTTGCTAAACACAATATAAAACTCAAATAAATTGTTAATTAATTCCCTAACACATAATTCAAATATTTACCTTACTTCCCTAACACACTGAAAGTGTGGGGAAAAAATCGTGAAAAATCAAGATGGCGGCCACTCACCTCGGTTCAGAAGGATAAGGCCTGCCCACACACGCACCGATTGGTCGACCGGTCAGGTCACCGAAGCGTAGGATTGGTCAATCGTCGAGTCACTCGACACTCAACTGTCGGAAGGAACCTGCCGTCCGATTGGTCGACCTCGACGTCACACGGTCGCTAATGAGATGCTAATGAGCGGAAGGCTGAACGTTTTTCGGATACCGCGGGCAGGATTTTTGTGCAGCCGAAACGTAAATACGCCTATGACCGGTCCGGAATCGCAAGCTTTCTTTTGAGGCGACGCGCGCGTCGGTACGCTCTGTATCTTTCAAACCTATAGAGAACAGACAGACAGACATCGGGACAGACAGAAGAGCTCTTTTATATATATACTAGCTGGGGGAGCCCGGCGGTGCCGAGGCTTTCTCGAGGGCATGTTGTTGTTGGAAGAGAGAGAGGGAGCGACTGGGGGGAAGAGAGAGAGGGAAGGAGAGAGAGAGAGAGGGAATGAGAGAGAGGGAAGGAGAGAGAGAGGGAAGGAGAGAGAGAGAGGGAAGGAGAGGGAAGGAGAGAGAGAGAGAGAGGGGGGAAGGAGAGAGAGGGGGATGGAGAGAGAGAGAGATGGAAGGAAAGAGAGAGAGAGATGGAAGGAGAGAGGGAAGGAGAGAGAGGGAAGGAGAAAGAGAGGGAAGGAGAGAGAGACAGAGAGAGAGAGGGAAGGAGAGAGAGAGAGAGGGAAGGAGAGAGAGATTGGGAGTGTGAGAGAGAGAGAGATTGGGAGTGTGAGAGAGATTGGGAGTGAGAGAGAGAGAGATTGGGAGTGTGAGAGAGATTGGGAGTGAGAGAGAGAGAGAGATTGGGAGTGAGAGAGAGATTGGGAGTGTGAGAGAGAGAGAGATTGGGAGTGTGAGCGAGAGAGACTGGGCGTGTGAGAGAGAGAGATTGGGTGTGTGAGAGAGAGATTGGGAGTGTGAGAGAGATTGGGAGTGTGAGAGAGAGAGAGATTGGGAGTGAGAGAGAGAGAGATTGGGAGGTGAGAGAGAGAGAGATTGGGAGTGAGAGAGAGATTGGGAGTGTGAGAGAGAGAGATTGGGAATGTGAGAGAGAGAGAGAGACTGGGCGTGTGAGAGAGAGAGATTGGGTGTGTGAGAGAGAGAGAGATTGTGAGTGTGAGAGAGAGAGATTGGGAGTGTGAGAGAGAGAGACTGGGAGTGTGAGAGAGATTGGGAGTGTGAGAGAGAGAGATTGGGAGTGTGAGAGAGAGAGATTGGGTGTGTGTGAGAGAGAGAGATTGGGAGTGTGAGAGAGAGAGACTGGGAGTGTAGAGAGATTGGGAGTGTGAGAGAGAGAGAGATTGGGAGTGTGAGAGAGAGAGACTGGGAGTGTGAGAGAGAGATTGGGAGTGTGAGAGAGAGAGATTGGGAGTGTGAGAGAGAGAGACTGGGAGTGTGAGAGAGGGAGATTGGGAGTGTGAGAGAGAGAGATTGTGAGTGTGAGAGAGAGAGACTGGGAGTGTGAGAGAGAGAGAGATTGGGTGTGTGAGAGAGAGAGATTGGGAGTGTGAGAGAGAGAGATTGGGAGTGTGAGAGAGAGAGATTGGGAGTGTGAGAGAGAGAGATTGGGTGTGTGAGAGAGAGAGATTGGGAGTGTGAGAGAGAGATTGGGAGTGTGAGAGAGAGAGATTGGGAGTGTGAGAGAGAGAGACTGGGAGTGTGAGAGAGAGATTGGGAGTGAGAGAGAGAGAGAGATTGGGAGTGTGTGAGAGAGAGAGATTGGGAGTGTGAGAGAGAGAGATTGGGAGTGTGTGAGAGAGATTGGGAGTGTGAGAGAGAGAGATTGGGAGTGTGAGAGAGAGAGAGATTGGGAGTGTGAGAGAGAGATTGGGAGTGTGAGAGAGAGAGATTGGGTGTGTGAGAGAGAGATTGGGAGTGTGAGAGAGAGAGATTGGGTGTGTGAGAGAGAGATTGGGAGTGTGAGAGAGAGAGATTGGGAGTGTGTGAGAGAGAGAGATTAGGAGTGTGAGAGAGAGAGAGATTGGGAGTGTGAGAGAGAGAGAGATTGGGAGTGTGAGAGAGAGAGATTGGGAGTGTGAGAGAGAGAGATTGGGCGTGTGAGAGAGAGAGAGATTGGGAGTGTGAGAGAGAGAGACTGGGAGTGTGAGAAAGAGATTGGGAGTGTGAGAGAGAGAGATTGGGAGTGTGTGAGAGAGAGAGATTGGGAGTGAGAGAGAGAGAGAGAGATTGGGAGTGTGTGAGAGAGAGAGATTGGGAGTGTGAGAGAGAGAGATTGGGAGTGTGTGTGAGAGAGAGAGATTGGAGTGTGAGAGAGAGAGATTGGGAGTGTGTGAGAGAGATTGGGAGTGTGAGAGAGAGAGAGATTGGGAGTGTGTGAGAGAGAGAGATTGGGAGTGTGAGAGAGAGAGATTGGGAGTGTGAGAGAGAGAGATTGGGCGTGTGAGAGAGAGAGAGATTGGGAGTGTGAGAGAGAGAGACTGGGAGTGTGAGAAAGAGATTGGGAGTGTGAGAGAGAGAGATTGGGAGTGTGTGAGAGAGAGAGATTGGGAGTGTGAGAGAGAGAGATTGGGAGTGAGAGAGAGAGAGATTGGGAGTGTGAGAGAGAGAGATTGGGAGTGTGAGAGAGAGAGAGATTGGGAGTGAGAGAGAGAGAGATTGGGAGAGAGAGAGAGATTGGGAGTGTGAGAGAGAGAGAGAGATTGGGAGTGTGAGAGAGAGATTGGGAGTGTGAGAGAGAGAGAGATTGGGAGTGTGTGAGAGAGAGAGATTGGGAGTGTGAGAGAGAGAGATTGGGAGTGAGAGAGAGAGAGATTGGGAGTGTGAGAGAGAGAGATTGGGAGTGTGAGAGTGAGAGAGATTGGGAGTGAGAGAGAGAGAGATTGGGAGTGTGAGAGAGAGATTGGGAGTGTGAGTGAGAGAGAGAGATTGGGAGTGTGAGAGAGAGAGAGATTGGGAGTGTGAGAGAGAGAGAGAGATTGGGAGTGTGAGAGAGAGATTGGGAGTGTGAGAGAGAGAGACTGGGAGTGTGAGAGAGTGAGATTGGGAGTGTGAGAGAGAGAGACTGGGAGTGAGTGAGAGAGAGATTGGGAATGTGTGAGAGAGAGAGATTGGGAGTGTCAGAGAGAGAGAATGGGGAGAGAGAGAGAGATTGGGAGTGTGAGAGAGAGAGAGATTGGGAGTGTGAGAGAGAGAGAATGGAGAGAGAGAGAGAGAGATTGGGAGTGAGAGAGAGAGAGAATGGGGAGATAGAGAGAGAGAGTGAGATTGGGAGTGTGAGAGAGAGAGACTGGGGAGAGAGAGAGAGAATGGGGAGATAGAGAGAGAGAGATTGGGAGTGAGAAGGAGAGATTGGGAGTGTGAGAGAGAGAGATTGGGAGTGTGAGAGAGAGAGAGACTGGGAGTGTGAGAGAGAGAGATTGGGAGTGTGAGAGAGACTGGGGAGAGAGAGAGAGAATGGGGAGATAGAGAGAGAGAGCGACTGAGGGGGAGAGAGAGAGCAACTGAGGGGTGAGAGAGAGAGAGATGTGGAGAGAGAGAGAGGGAGAGACTGGGGAGATAGAGAGAGAGACTGAGGGGGAGAGAGAGAGAGACTGAGGGGGGAGAGACAGAGCGACTGAGGGAGAGAGAGAGGGAGACTGGGGGAGAGAGAGATGGGGAGAGAAAGAGAGAGAGAGAGACGGGGGAGAGAGAGAGACTTTTTCGAGGGCATGTTGTTGTTGGAAGAGAGAGAGCGAGTGGGGGGGGAAGAGAGAGAGAGCGAGTGGGGGGGGCGGTGCAGAGGCTTTTTTGAGGGCATGTTGTTGTTGGAAGAGAGAGAGGGAGCGACTGGGGGGGGGAAAGAGAGAGAACGACTGGGGCGGGGGGAAGCGAGAGAACGACTCGGGGGGGGAAGCGAGAGAGCGACTGGGGGGAAGAGAGAGAGCGACTGGGGGGAGAGAGAGAGCGACTGGGGGGAAGAGAGAGAGCGACGGGGGGGGAAGAGAGAGAGCGACGGGGGGGAAGAGAGAGAGCGACGGGGGGGAAGAGAGAGAGCGACGGGGGGGGAAGAGAGAGAGCGACGGGGGGGAAGAGAGAGAGCGACGGGGGGGGGAAGAGAGAGAGCGACGGGGGGGGGAAGAGAGAGAGCGACGGGGGGGGAAGAGAGAGAGCGACGGGGGGGGGAAGAGAGAGAGCGACGGGGGGGGAAGAGAGAGAGCGACGGGGGGGGAAGAGAGAGCGCGACGGGGGGGGGAAGAGAGAGCGCGACGGGGGGGGAAGAGAGAGCGCGACGGGGGGGGAAGAGAGAGCGCGACGGGGGGGGAAGAGAGAGCGCGACGGGGGGGGAAGAGAGAGCGCGACGGGGGGGGAAGAGAGAGCGCGACGGCGGGGGGAAGAGAGAGCGCGACGGGGGGAAGAGAGAGAGCGCGACGGGGGGAGAAGAGAGCGCGACGGGGGGAAGAGAGAGCGCGCGACGGGGGGGAGAGAGAGCGCGCGACGGGGGGAAGAGAGAGAGCGCGACGGGGGGAAGAGAGAGAGCGCGACGGGGGGAAGAGAGAGAGCGCGACGGGGGGAAGAGAGAGAGCGCGACGGGGGGAAGAGAGAGAGCGCGACGGGGGGGAAGAGAGAGAGCGCGACGGGGGGAAGAGAGAGAGCGCGACGGGGGGAAGAGAGAGAGCGCGACGGGGGGGAAGAGAGAGAGCGCGACGGGGGGGAAGAGAGAGAGCGCGACGGGGGGGAAGAGAGAGAGCGCGACG